>NC_141877.1:96836145-97139175 GCF_056163025.1 Triticum urartu
CGCAAAAGAAGAAGATTACATCGAATAGATCTCCACAAGAGAGGGGGAGAACATTGTATTGAGATCCAAAAAGAGAGAAGAAGCCATCTAGCTACTAACTATGGACCCGAAGGTCTGAGGTAAACTACTCACACTTAATCGGAGGGGCTATGATGATGTAGAAGCCCTCCGTGATGACGGCCCTCTCCGGTGGAGCTCCGGAACAGGCCCCAAGATGGGATCTCGTGGATACAGAAAGTTGCGGCGGTGGAATTAGGTTTTTGGCTCCTGTTCTGATCGTTTGCGGGTACGTGGGTATATATAGGAGGAAGGAGTACGTCAGTGGAGCACCGAGGGGCCCACGAGGCAGGGGGGCGCGCCCTGTAGGGGGGGCGCCCCCTACCCTCGTGACCGCCTCCGATACTTCTTGGAGTAGGGTCCAAGTCTCCTGGGTCTTATCCGAGAAGAAAATCACGTTCCAAAAAGGATTTTTCTGTTTGGTCTCCGTTTGATATTCTGTTTCTTCGAAACACTGAAATAGGCAAAAAACAGCAATTCTGGGCTGGGCCTCCGGTTAATAGGTTAGTCCCAAAAATAATATAAAAGTGGAAAATAAAGCCCAATATAGTCCAAAACAGTAGATAATATAGCATGGAGCAATCAAAAATTATGGATACGTTGGAGACGTATCATGGAGCAAAGAGCTCGGCACTCCGAAGTGGTGACATAGCATGGTCAATGCAGGCCGGCAGAGTGATGCCGAAGTCCCCGGCATGGGGTAATGAAGTGTTGACGAAGACCCCCGTCCAGCCGAGGTGACGCCAAAGGATATAGTCCGGCTGGATTATTTTCTTGTGAACAAAAAATAGTGCAAACTAGAGATAATAGTAATAATAATAATTAAAAAAAGTCATTGCATAATAAATAATTGATGCAAAGTGAGTAATAAAAGAAATATGGCCTGGCGCCGAAGTCAATGTCGATGCAAGGCGTCGGCGTGATGAGGTAAAGGCGTGGCAAAGCCTGAATTCACAGGTCGGTCCGAGTTCCGGATGCGGCATTCGCCGGACCATGTACGGAAACTGACTAAACCACCATGCGACCGTCGTTAATGCAACCATCATTTGATATACCTGTGTACATATGATGAACAAACCAGAGTAATAATTTCTTTGGAAAAATGAACCCGAACAAGCAAAAAATACTAGGATTAATAGCACCTGGTTTATTTGTTGTAGCAATCCAAAGAAAGGTGAAGGTTGCTGGCAAAGGTTGGCTCGATCCGCACACCCATTGCCTGATGGGCGATAAAGCGACAGTATGGCGTTGCTGGCAAAGGTTGGCTCGCCGAGGCAAAGCCCTCGGTCCAGCTAACATGACGGAGCTGGTCGGCTAGTGACGCCGAAGTCTCCGGAGTAGGTTGATGAAGAGATGGCGAAGCCCCCGGTCCAACCGAGATGTCGAAGCCTCGATGTCAGCCTATGAGTCGAAGTAGGTCAGCGTGATGGACACCAGCTTGAAGAAGCAATAGTGCGGCCATGCCGATGCAGGTCGTGACGTGGTCGATGCCGGCTTGATGAAGTGACCGTGCGGCGATGCCGGTATGCCCGCTCCGTGTAATCCGTGGGGCGTCGATGTTGGTGATGATTTATCCTTTGCGATGTCGGACTCTTGTTCGGCTTGCCGAGATGATGATCCGAAGAAGTTGAGCTCGGCTCAACAAAGTGACGACGTGTCTGGCATAGGTCGGCAACCTTGGAGCAATATTGCCATACTGGTTTGACACCAGCATGATGATGAAGATGACTTCAGGGGAGGCTTAAAAATTTACGGGCACGTGTTTAAAAACAACGCACAATACCCTAGAAGAGAATTCCTCTAAAAAGGTTGTCCAATATCACGTTCATAAAGAAACATGAATTCGGGTCAGATTCGTATTCGTGCAGAAAACGGATCCGAAAATTGGTCCACTCATCCGAAGGTTCCCGGAGTTTGAACCGTCGGATCGAGCTGAAATTTAGAGGGGTGGTAGACATGGGAATTCCGCAGTAGATGAACGGTTGGATCTTCCAAAGAACCTTCGAGCTGGGCTCTAGAGACCACACCCTAAACTCGGCCAGATTCCCGTCTAGATTTGACAGTGCTCCGGTACATCGTAGATTGTTGGAGATTCCTCCATCGGAACTCGATGAAAGTTTGCATGGCTGTTGTAGACGTAATTCCGCACTATTCCACCGAAGAAATCGTCAAACCGACGCTCGAGGAGGTGGTGACGGCGAATACAAGTTCACTGTCCATAAAAACAGCACGGCCGCTCGAGGACAATGTTGACGTTGAGCCCTCGAGCTCCATGGATGACTCCTCTATGATCATGATAGAGATCAGAGTTGATGTTGAAAATGGCCCCTGTCCAAACATGATGATCAGAGATGGAGCACGGTCCTTGGTCGAGCCAAGGTGACCAGTCGAGCCGGCGACAAAGATGCCGGCGTCGCAGTTGACCTGCGGGCGAGCCATTGATCCTTTTGCCGATCACACTACGGAACTCTCAATGAAAGCACCAATGTCGGTGTAAAAACCAGCGGATCTCGGGTAGGGGGTCCCGAATTATGCGTCTAGAATCGATGGTAATAGGAGGCAGGGGACACGATGTTTACCCAGGTTCGGGCCCTCTTGATGGAGGTAATACCCTACGTCCTGCTTGATTGATATTGATGATATGAGTATTACAAGAGTTGATCTACCACGAGATCGTAGAGGCTAAAACCCTAGAAGCTAGCCTATGGTATGATTGTTGTATATGTTCTATCGACTAGCCTGGCCTCAGTTTATATAATGTACCAGAGCCCTAGGATAACAAGAGTCCTAGCCGAATACGCCGGTGGGGCAGAGTCCTTGTCTTGATCACCAAGTCTTGTGGAATCTTCCATGTATGTGGCAGTTGTCCGAACTGGTCCACGAGTATACGGCCATGGGGGTCCTCAGCCCAATCTAACAGATCGGGAGACGACGTGGTGAGTACCCCCTAGTCCAGGACACCGTCAATGTGGGTCATCCCAAAAGTAATGTCTTAAATCATAGAAGAATTCTTACTTTTGTTGGTATGTAAAGCTAGGTGGTAAATATTTAGCAACAATGTAATTAGCATAATCATCATACCAAGGAGTACTCTGAGAAACATTTGTTGCGGCTAACTGCTCATCAGGAAAACTATCATCAATAGGTAATGGGTCATCAAGCACATTTTCAAGCCTAGATAAATTATCAGCTACTGGGTTCTCAGCTCCTTTTCTATCAATGATGTGTAAATCAAATTCTTGTAACAAGAGAACCCATCGAATAATTCTAGGTTTAGCATCTTTCTTTTCCATAAGATATTTAATAGCAGCATGGTCTGTGTGAAGTGTTACTTTGGAATCAACAATATAAGGTCTAAATATATCACAAGCAAACACAAGCACTAAGAATTCTTTTTCAGTTGTAGCATAATTTCTTTGAGCACTGTATAGAGTTTTACTAGCATAATGAATATCATTAAGTTTCTTATCAACTCTTCGTGCTAGAACAACACCAACAACATAATCACTAGCATTACACATTATTTCAAAAGGCAAGTTCCAATCAGGTGGTTGAACAATAGGTGTGGAAATTAAAGATTTCTTAAGTGTTTCAAAGGCTTCTAAACAATCATCATCACAAACAAAAGGAATATCCTTTTGCAAGAGAATAGTAAGAGGCCTAGAAACTTTTGATAAGTCTTTGATAAATCTCCTATAGAAACCAGCATGACCTAAGAAACTATGAATACCTTTTATATCTTTAGGACATGGAATTTTCTCAATTGCATCAACCTTAGCTTGATCCACTTCAATACCTCTTTAAGAAATTTTATGACCCAAGACAATGCCTTCATTAACCATAAAGTGGCACTTTTACCAATTCAAGACAAGATTTGTTTGTTCACATCTCTGCAAAACTCAATCAAGATTGCTTAAACAATCATCAAAGGACTTCCCATAAACAGAAAAGTCATCCATGAAAACCTCAACAATCTTTTCAAAAAAAGTCACAGAATATAGTAGTCATACATCTTTGAAAGGTAGCAGGTGCATTACATAAACCAAAAGGCATACATCTATAAGCATAGGTTCCAAAGGGGCAAGTAAAAGTGGTATTTTCTTGATTAGGTTGAGAAACAGTTATTTGTGAAAATCCAGAATATCCATCAAGGAAGCAAAAGTGTGTGTGCTTAGATACTCTTTTAAGCATTTGATCACTAAAAGGCAAAGGGTAATGATCTTTTTCTAGTTGCTTTTTTTAATTTTCTAAAATCAATTACCATTCTATAGCCTGTAATAATTATTTGTGGAATAAGTTCATTCTTATCATTAGGAACAACAGTTATACCTCCTTTCTTAGGAACACAATGAACAGGACTTACCCACCTACTATCAGCTATGGGATAGATTATACCTGCTTCCAGAAGTTTTCATATTTCTGTTCTTACCACTTCTTTCATCTTTGGATTTAACCAACGTTGGTGATCAACAACGGGTTTAGAATCAGGTTCCATATTAATTTTGGGCTGACATAGAGTGGTACTAATGCCCTTTAAATCATCAAGAGTATATCCAATAGAAGCTCGGTGTTTCCTTATAACTTTCAATAATCTTTCTTCTTCATGTTCTGAAAGGTTAGCACTAATAATAATAGGATATATCTTCTTTTCATCAAGATAAGCATATTTTAAAATGTCTGGCAATTGTTTTAATTCAAACACAGGATCACCTTTAGGTGGAGGAGGACCTCCTAGAGTTTCAATAGGGAAATTGTGTTTAAGCAGAGGACGTTGTTCAAAGAAAATTTGATCTATTTCATTTCTTCCATTCATATGTAAATCATTTTCATGGTCTAGAAAATATTGTTCTAAAGGGTCAGTACGTGGTACAACAATATAAGCAAGACCAATTAATTTATCCTTACTAGGCAATTCTTTTTCATAAAGATTTCTAGTAATCTTGGAAAACTTAAACTCATGAGACTCATTACAAAAACTAAAACCGACAGTTTGTTTCTCACAATCTATCTTAGCATTAATGGGACAAAAGTCATCTTGTGGGGAACCAAGAACAAGAAAATTAGTAGGGTATTTTATTTTCCCACACAAGACTTCAACATCTCTAACAATCCCAATTGGTGATATAGTGTCTCTATTAGCAAGTTTAATAGTAACATCTATTTCTTCTATCTCTGTGGGTGCTATGTCATTCATAATTTCTTGATATAAAGTGTAAGGAATAGCACTCACACTGGCACCTATGTCACATAAACCATGATAACAGTTGATACGTCTCCAACATATCTACTTTTCCAAACACTCTTACCCTTGCTTTGGACTCTAACTTGCATGATTTGAATGGAACTAACCTGGACTGACGCTGTTTTCAGCAGAACTGCCATGGTGTAATTTTTGTGCGGAAATAAAAGTTCTCGGAATGACATGAAAATCCACGGAGACACGTTTTGGAATTAATAAAAAATACTGGCGAAAGAATCAGCATCAGAGGGACCACACCCTATCCACGTGGGTGCAGGGCGCCCCCCCTGGGGCGCGCCCCCTGCCTTGTGGGCCCCCTAGGACTCCACCGACCTCAACCCCAACTCCATATATTCACTTTCGGGGAGAAAAAATAAGAGAGAAGAATTCATTGCATTTTACGATACGGAGCCGCCGCCAAGCCCTAATCTTCCTCGGGAGGTCTGATCTGGAGTCTGTTCGGGGCTCTGGAGAGGGGAATCCGTCGTCATTGTTATCATCAACCATCCTCCATCACCAATTTGATGATGCTCTCTGCCGTGCGTGAGTAATCTCATCATAGGCTTCCTGGACGGTGATGGGTTGGATAAGATTTACCATGTAATCGAGTTAGTTTTGTTAGGGTTTGATCAATAGTATCCATTATGTTCTAAGATTGATGTTGCTATGACTTTGCTATGCTTAATGCTTGTCACTAGGCCCTGAGTGCCATGATTTCAGCTCTGAACCTATTATGTTTTCATGAATATATGTGAGTTCTTGATCCTGTTTTGCAAGTCAATAGTCACCTACTATGTGTTATGATCCGGCAACCCCGAAGTGACAATAATCGGGACCACTCCCAGTGATGACCGTAGTTTGAGGAGTTCATGTATTCACTAAGTGTTAATGCTTTCGTCTAGTACTCTATTAAAAGGAGGCCTTAATATCCCTTAGTTTCCAATAGGACCCCGCTGCCACGGGAGGGTAGGACAAAAGATGTCATGCAAGTTCATTCCCATAAGCACGTAAGACTATATTCGGAATACATGCCTACATTACATTGATGAACTGGAGCTAGTTCTGTGTCACCCCATGTTATAACTATTGCATGAGGAATCGCATCTGACATAATTATCCATCATTGATCCATTGCCTACGAGCTTTTCACATATTGATCTTTTCTTAGTTACTTTTCCGTTGCCACTATTACGATTGCTACAAAAACTGCTATTGTTACTTTTGCCACCGTTACCGTTACTTCCATACTACTTTGCTACTAAATACTTTGTTGCAGATATTAAGTCTTTCAGTTGTGGTTGAATTGGCAACTCAACTGCTAATACCTGAGAATATTCTTCGGCTCCCCTTGTGTCGAATCAATAAATTTGGGTTGAATACTCTACCCTCAAAAACTATTGCGATCCCCAATACTTTTGGGTTATCAAGACTATTTTCTGGCGCCGTTGCCAGGGAGCATAGCTCTATTCTTTGAGTCACTTGGGATTTATATCTGTTGACCACTATGAGGAACTTGAAAGATGAAAGAACCAAGATTTTTTCCCTCAACTACGAGGGGAGGTAAGGAACTGGCATCTAGCTCTGCATTTGATTCACCTTATGTTATGAGTAAATTTGCGACACCTACACCTGTTATTGATTCTGATATGTCACGTGTTATTGATGATGCCACTTCTGCTATGCATGATGCTTATGATGAAACTACTTCTATGCTTGATAATACTGTGCCATTAGGTGAATTTCTTGATGAACAACTTGCAAGGGTTAGAGAAAATGAAATTATTGAAACAGATAATATTGATGAAAGTGATGATGAAGATTCTCCCCCTAGATATGAAATGCCTGATGTGCATGAGGGTTACGTTATGGATGAAGAAACTGTTACAGACTTTTTTGCCTGCAAAGATAGATATGATCTTAAGAAACTATTAGCTAAGCTGAAAGAAAAGTCTTTGAATGCTAGAATGAAATATGACCCTGCTTTTGCTACTTCACCTATCTGTATTTCTGATAAGGATTATGATGTCTCTGTCGATCCTGAGTTAATTACTTTGTTGAATCTGATCCTTTTTATGGCTATGAATCTGAAACTGTTGTGGCACATCTTACTAAATTGAATGATATAGCCACCCTATTCACTCATGACGAAAAAAATTGTTACTGCTATGTCCTTAAGTTATTCACGTTCTCATTAAAGGGTGATGCTAAAACATGGTTTAATTCTCTTGCTCCTGGTTGTGTGCATAGTCCCCAGGATATGATTTATAAATTCTCTGCAAAATATTTCCCCACTCATAAGAAACAAGCTGCCTTAAGGGAAATATATAATTTTGTGCAAATTAAAGAAGAGAGTCTACGACAAGCTTGGGGGAGGCTTCTCCGATTACTTAATGCTTTGCTTGATCATCCTCTCAAGAAAATTGAAATACTTGATATCTTTATAATGGACTAACCGATGCTTCCAGAGACCACCTGGATAGTTGTGTTGGTAGTGTTTTCAGGAAAAGAACTGTTGAGCAAGTTGAATTGCTATTAAATAATATATTGAGTAATGATAATGATTGGACACTTCCGGAACCAACTCCTAAGCCAACTCCAAAGAAAAGGGGTATTCTCTTTCTCAGTCCTGAAGATATGCAAGAGGCAAAGAAATCTATGAAAGAAAAGGGTATTAAAGCTAAAGATGTTAAGAATTTACCACCTATTGAAGAAATACATGGTCTTAATAACCCGACACAGGTAGTAAAGGTAAATTCTCTCTATAGATTTGATGAAGGTGATATTCCTCGTAATAAGTCTGCTAGCCAATGCTTGGATGAGTTTGATAATTTTATTGTTAAACAAGAAAACTTCAATGCTTATGTTGGTAGACAATTGAAATGTAATGCTTATATGGTTGAACACTTGAGTGATTATATGTCTAGAGTTAAATGTGACCTTAAACTTATTAGTAAAAATGCTTCTATGGTTACCACTCAGGTAGAACAAGTGCTTAAAGCACAAGATGATTTGCTCAATGAATTAAATAATAGGAAAAATGATAATGCTGTTAGAGTTATGACTAGAGGGGGTAGAATGACTCCGGAACCTTTGTATCCTGAGGGCCACCCTAAGAGAGTTGAGCAAGACTCTCAGAGAACTAATGTTGTTGCACCTAGTCCTTCTAAGAAGAAGAAAAAGAAAAATGATAGGACTTTGCACGCTTCTAGTGAAACTGTTGTTGACACACCTGAGAATCCCAATTATATTTCTATTTCTAATGCTGAAACATAATCTGGTAATGAACATGAACCTAGTGATAATGATGATGTTCATGTTGATGCTCAACCTAGAAATAACAATGATGTAGAGATTGAAGCTGTTGTTGATCTTGATAACCCACAATCAAAGAACCAACTTTATGATAAGAGAGACTTCGTTGCTAGGAAGCACGGCAAGGAAAGAGAACCATGGGTTCAGAAACCCATGCCTTTTCCTCCTAAACCATCCAAGAAAAAGGATGATGATGATTTTGAGCACTTTGCTGAAATGATTAGACCTATCTTTTTGCGCATGCGTTTGACTGATATGCTTAAAATGAATCCTTATGCTAAGGATATGAAAGATATTGTTACAAATAAAAGAAAGATATTTGAAGCTGAAATTTCCACCATGCTTGCCAATTATACTTTTAAAGGTGGAATACCTACGAAACTAGGAGATCCGGGAGTACCAACTATACCATGCTCCATTAAAAGAAACTATGTTAAAACTGCTTTATGTGATCTTGGAGCCGGTGTTAGTGTTATGCCTCTCTCTTTATATCATAGACTTGATTTGAATAAGTTGACACCTACTAAAATATCTTTGCAAATGGCCAATAAATCAACTGCTATACCTGTCGGTATTTGTGAGGATGTGCCTGTTGCGGTTGCAAACGTTACTATTTTAACGGACTTTGTTATTCTTGATATTCCCGAGGACAATAGTATGTCTATTATCCTTGGTAGACCCTTTTTGAATACTGCAGGGGCTGTTATTGATTGCAACAAAGGCAATGTCACTTCTCATGTTAATGGTAATGAGCATATGGTACGCTTTCCGAGGAAACAACCTCAAGTCCACAGTACCAATTCCATTGGAAAATGTTCAATGATTACTATTGGTGTCGGAGTAATGGGCCACGAGTAGGCTAACCCGAGGCCAGAACCTTTCAAGACATTGGGGCTGACTGCGCCCCTCAAGACACCAAGATGGAGAGTCGCCTTCTAGAGGCCGGCTAAAGGAACGGCCGACTGCCCGCATGCGGCCGAGTCCTTGAGGCGAGGTCAAGATAGGCCGACTCCCGCCTGGCGGCTCCCAGAGAAGCCGGCCACGGGGAGTCGGCCCACGACACCAACAAAGCCCATGCCCTCATAAGGGGGGATGGGACGGGAGTGGCCACAGTAAAGCCCACTCCCTCCCCTTTTCATGGGATGGCTAGGCCACAGTGCGCCATACCAACGGAGATCTCCGTCCGGCGAGGCACTGTTGCCGTGCCATCCCTGACATCAGCAACATGGGGCGGAGTCCTGTGCCCACGACGGCCTGTCGGTACGGACCACGGGCGATGGACCCTACCGGCCAGCGAGAGTCCAGAAGACGGCAAGAGCGCCACCAGTCGGACCCGAAGGGAGCCGGCCCCGGGAAGTCGGCCTGCCCCTCCCACGGGTCCCACACGCCATTAACCAAACGAGACGGGGAGTGGCTACAGTAATCGCCCGCCAGGTAGCAGGGCTGTAGCCACGACCCCATGACCAAGCCTGCGTCATTAGAAGCACGGCTACAGTAATCGGCAGCCGGCAAGACCCGCAAGCGGCGGGTACGGCCTGTCGGCTCCGTACTAGACCAGTCGGCGGGGCCCACTAGCCGGCGGGCCTGAGCGGTCGGCAGAGAAGCCGGCAGGCGAAGAGACTGATGGTTGTGCCCTGCGCCCAGTCTGTTTACCATTGTACCCCTGGGGGGTAGGCCTATATAAACCCCCAGGGCACCCATGCAAGGGGGTTCCGATCCATTAGAACTAGACTAGACCTTAGAGAAGGGGGAGAGCAGGCCTAGTCTCCTCCTGCCCGCAGATACAGCTCAAGGAGCACCATTGTACCCACTTTTGCCTTAGTGATCATGCTGAGACCCTGCAGGGTAGGACTAGGGGTGTTATCTCCTAGGAGAGCCCCGAACCTGGGAAAAGTTCGTCGGCGTTCGTGTCTACGCCTCATCCCGTTTCCAGGCACCGGCGACGTTCTACTCACCCCCACCATGATAAGCCATCCATTGGCATATGTCGCACCCAACCCCCGACATTTGGCGCCCACCGTGGGGCCTGGTGCACCGTCGTCCGGAGACCTGTTCTAGATGGGAACCCTTTTCCTCCCTGGCGAGTGCAGCCAGCTCGGCACGCCAGACGGAGTCTGCACCGATGCGCTGCATGGCACTGAAATCGCCTGCGCGGCCAGTTGCCTCGCCGATCTTGTAGGCGAGGTCCGCCTCTCCGATGAGCCCGCATCCGACGTGGGCACATGCGGCCCCGAGAGCCTCCTCGCGGGCCTCCTCGATCAACTTTACGTCGCCAGCAAGCCAGCTGGGGACTTGGAGTCCGTAGGCTCCATTGATCCGATGTTGGTCGACTCCGACACCGTGTCGCTTGACACGTTCCCCACCAATGTGGTGGTCTACGATGAGCCGCTTCCTCGCGCGGAGAGCGGCGGAAGCACCGTCACGGAAGTGCTTGTCATCGATCATGACGAGCAGTCCGGCGGGGGTGATTACGACCCACTCCATGCAGCGCTGCAAGACCAGGCAGCGCCCATCCTTGAAGATGCCGACACCGAGACGCTGGAGGCACGCCGCCTTCAGCTAGTTGAAGGCGCCAAAAAGTTGGCCAGCATGAGACGCCTGTCAGAAGCCTACCAGCGCGAGATGGACCGCGCGGTGGGCGGCACGCCAGCTCCAGTTGGGCCTAGCCGCCTTGGCACGGTCCAGCAGCACGGTGCGGCTATCGCCGATCTGTTTGGGGCGAATCACCCCGTCTATGCCACACCTGCGGAGAATATTCAAGCCGCCCAAGAGGCAGCGGACGAACTGGACATGTTCGAAGGCGAAGAGCGTCGCTTGAAGACGGAGCGCGTGCAGCGACTCCTTGACGCGGCTGCTGAGCAGAACGAGGCCGGCTGCCACACTGATGTGCCACGCCGACGGAATGACAACTTGCTTCCGCGCCGAGACCAAGGCGCGGAGTCTCGAACACCGACTGGCGGCGTCCTCGGAAGAAAAGACAAGGAGCCGGCTGCCAGCCGTAGTCGGACTCGCATCACCATAGAGCGCGACCGAGACGACCGCCCAAGAATAGTGGTACGACGGGACGACTGTCTGCCTCCTCCCCCTCGGAGGGAAAGGTGAGTCTCCCCGCCACCTGTTGATCACCCGACGCCCGGCGACCGCCTTGGCCGCCGAGAGGGAGTCGGCGAGAACGACGCCCGCCATCGGATCGACCGCCTCCACCGATCCCTGGCGCTTGAGGAAGAAGATGAGTTGGGTCCGCCGTGTTTTGGCCCCCGCATCCGAGACAAGCCCTTCCCCAAAGGGTTCATGCTCCCCAGTGACACACCCAAGTACATCGGCTCCGTGAAGCCGGAGGACTGGCTGGTCGACTACTCCACGGCCATCAGCATAGCAAACGGCAACAAGCGTGTTGCTGTGAAGTACGTTCCACTCATGCTCCAGGGCACGACCCGGACATGGCTGAACAGCTTAAGGCCCAGCAGCATCAACAGTTGGGTCAACTTCACCGACGCCTTCGTCCGCAACTTCACCAGCACGTACAAGCGACCTCCCAAACCCCGCCAGTTCTCCTTGTGTGTGCAAGGCCCCAGCGAGTCAACCCGCGACTACCTCACGCGCTGGGCCGAGCTCCGCACTCTTGCGAGGGTGTGCATGAGGGTCAGGCTATTGAGTACTTCACTTCATGATGCTGAGAGGGCACCCTTCTCAAGCACAGGCTTCTCTGCGATGAGCCGGAAACCCTCGACGAGCTGCTGATCATAGCAGACAAATACGCCACGGCCGATTCCTCCATGAAGATAGAGATTCAAGTCAGCGCAACCGGCAAAGTGGCTCCTCAGGCTCCCCGAACCCTAGCTGGAGACACCAGTCGGCGTCAACAGCAGAACAACCACAAGCGTAAAGCCCCCCGCCGACTTCCACCAGTCGATAGGTGGCAACAGTTGAAGACCAACAGCCGGAAGGGCAGCCTCCGCTCAGACGTCAGAAGGGCGGAAAGTCCAACTGGCAGCCGACTTTCTCATATGAGAAGACTCTGGATGGACCCTGCAAGTTCCACAGTGGCGCGAAGCCGTCCAACCACACCACTCGGAAATGCCACTGGCTCACCAGGATCGCAAAAGGAGACGGCCTTTTGCCTCCCCCTCTGCCCAAGCAGCCGGCGGTCAGACCAGTCAGCGCAGTGCAAGATGAGTACCCGGAAGAGCAGGGAGCATACGTCATGTTCACCAGTGTGGCCGACGATCGACGCAGCAGACGGCTGCAGCAGCAGGAGGTGAATGCAGTAGCTTCTGACACACCTGAGTTCATGCCCTGGTCTGAGAAGCCCATCAGCTGGAGTCAGGCTGACCACCCCGAAGTAATGCCCAGACCCGGCTCCTATGCCTTGGTTTTGGACGCCACCTTTGCCACCGACAAGCGAGCTGCTCGTTTTTCCAGAGTCCTGATAGACGGCGGCAGCAGCATCAACATCTTGTACAAAGACACCATGGAGAAGTTGGGATTCAGGCAGAGGCAACTGCAGTCCAGCCGGACGGTGTTCCACGGCATAGTCCCTGGCCTTTCCTGCTCGCCAATCGGCAAGATCTTGATCAACGTCCTCTTCGGAGACAAAGATCATTTCCGCCGTGAATCAATATGGTTCGAGGTGGTGGACCTAGAGAGCCCATACCATGCACTGCTTGGCCGGCCAGCCCTGGCCAAGTTCATGGCCGTCCGCCACTATGCCTACCTCAAGATGAAGATGCCGAGTTCCAGAGGGATTCTGACCATAACTGGTGACTACAAGAAGTCGTCTGCCTGCGCATTAGAGAGCAGTCGGCTGGCCGAGTCCCTCGTGATCGCAGCTGAGAAGCGGCTGCTAGATCGAGTTGTGGCGATGGCAGGCAAGCAGCCAGAGATGTCGCCTGATCCCAAAGAGTCGGAAGCTGAGGGCTCGTTCAAGCCGGCCAAGAAAACAAAGAAGATACCTTTGGACTCGGAGCACCCAGAGAGGTACGCTGTCGTAGGCGCCAACCTCGACAGTAAATAGGAAGGCGAGCTCATCGATTCCTCTATGAGAATCGAGACATCTTCGCATGGTCCCCCAAGGACATGCCAGGTGTCCCGACGGAATTCGCCGAGCACAAATTACACGTCCGATCTGATGCCAAACCAGTCAGACAGCCTTTGCGCCGCTTGTCAAAAGATAAGAAGAGAGTTGTTGGAGAAGAGATAGCCCGGCAGCTCGCAGCCGGCTTCATCATGGAAGTATTCTTCCCAGAATGGCTGGACAACCTGGTCTTGGTACTAAAGAAGAACAAGCAATGGTGAATGTGTATTGACTACACCAGCCTCAACAAAGCATGCCCCAAGGACCTGTTCGCCTTGCCAAGGATCGACCAAGTGATAGACTCCACAGCCGGATGCGAGCTGTTGAGTTTCTTGGATGCATATTCAGGTATCACCAGATCAACTTAAACCCAGCCGACTAGCTGAAGACTGCCTTCATCACGCCGTTTGGAGCTTTCTGCTACCTAACCATGACGTTCGGCTTGAGGAACGCCGGCGCCACCTTCCAACAATGCATGCAGAAGTGGCTCCTCAAGCAGCTCGGCAGAAATGCTCACGTCTACGTGGATGATGTGGTGGTAAAGACGGAGAAGCGTGGAACACTGCTAAAAGACCTCAAGGAGACCTTCGACAACTTGCGCCGATTCGAGATCAAGCACAACCCGGAGAAATGCGTCTTCGGAGTACCAGCCGGCCAGCTCCTTGATTTCCTGGTCTCCGAACGCGGCATAGAATGCAACCTTGTGAAGATCAAGGCGATTGAAAGGATGGAGGTATCCAGCCGACTACTGGACGTACAAAAATTCACCGGCTGTTTGGCGTCCGTCAGCCGGTTCATCAATCGGCTGGGCGAGAAGGCCCTTCCCCTGTACCAACTCATGAAGAAGACCACTTTTTTCGAGTGGAACCACAAGGCGGAGGAAGCATTTGTCCAACTAAAAAAGATGCTAGCGACTCCACCTGTTCTGGAGGCTCCGACTCCTAAGGAGCCCATGCTCCTCTACATCGCCGCCACCAGCCGAGTGGTCAGCACGGTCATTGTAGTAGAGTGCAAGGCGGAAGGCAAAGCACTACCAGTTCAGGGACCGGTGTATTATTTGAGTGAAGTACTGTCGACCTCCAAGCAAAACTACCCCCACTACCAGAAGATGTGCTATGGTGTGCATTTTGCCGGCAAGAAATTGAAGCCTTACTTCCAAGAGCATCCAATCACTATGGTCTGCACGGCTCCTCTAGCCGAGATCATCGGCAGCGGAGACGCTTCGGGACGAGTGGCCAAGTGGGCCATAGATTTGGCCCCCTACACCATCTACTACCAACCTCGTACTGCCATCAAGTCACAAGCGCTGGCCGACTTCTTCGTCGACTGGGCCGAAACCCAGTATCTACCACTAGCACCCGACTCCACCCATTGGCGAATGCACTTCAACGGCTCCAAGATGCGCACCGGCTTGGGAGCCGGCATCGTCCTCACCTCTCCCAAGGGCGACAAGCTCAAGTATGTGCTGCAAATCCATTTTTCCGCCTCCAACAACGTCGCCGAGTACGAGGCACTCATTCACGGGCTCCGACTAGCCAAAGAGCTCGGCATTCGCCGGATCCTGTGTTATGGTGACTCCGACTTGGCGGTCCAGCAGTCGTCAGGCGATTGGGACGCCAAGGACGCAAACATGGCAAGCTACCGCTTCCTCGTACAGCAACTCAGTGGGTATTTCGAGGGATGTGAGTTTCTCCATGTACCAAGAAACAACAACGACCAAGCAGACGCCCTGGCGCGAATCGGCTACACCCGTCAGGCGATACCGTCCAGTGTCGCCCTTTAGCGCCTCCTCAAGCCGTCCGTCAAGCCATCACCGGAGCCAGATTCCATCTTCGTGGCGGCTCCTCCTGAAGTAGTCGGAACCGACTCAAGAGCCCCCGCAGACGGCGCGAGTATTCCGGCAGGCGGCGCGGAGATCGTGGCAGTCGCACCCGTCCCGGGGACTGCGGAGCCCAGCCCGGAGACTTCGGAGCCCGGCTCAAGGACTGCGCCATTCTGCCCAGGGACTTCATCGACACAGCAAGCGGCTGCCGACTCCAACCCGCCACCTCCCGGCGCAGCCACCCTCGTCCAAGTCACAGTCTTGGCGGTTGCAGAAATTGCAGCACCTTCATGGGCCCAACCCATCCTCAAATTCATGGTGAACAAAGAGCTTCCAGCCGATGAGATCTCGGCTCGGCAAGTACAACGCCGGGCGGCAGCTTATGCCATCATCAATAGAGAGCTCGTAAGGCGCAGCATCACTGGTATTCACCAGCGGTGTGTGGAGCCAGAGCAAGGCCAGGCAATCCTCAAAGACATCCATCAAGGCGAATGTGGCCATCACGCGGCTTCAAGAGCACTCGTCGCCAAAGCTTTCTGCCATGGTTTCTTCTGGCCGACTGCTCTTGAAGACGCCAAGTCTCTAGTCCAAAAATGCAAGGGGTGCCAGAAGTTCCGCTCTAAGCCTCATCAGCCGGCTTCGGCACTCAAAACTATTCCTATTGCCTTGCCCTTTGCTGTTTGGGGCCTGGACATGGTCAGACTGTTCAAGACGGCACGAGGTGGCTTGACTCATTTACTTGTTGCAGTGGGCAAGTTCACCAAATGGATAGAAGCAAAGCCAATCAAGAGTTTGAATGGTCCGACTGCTGTGACCTTCATCTCTGACATCACAATTCGGTATGGCATACCACACAGCATCATCACCGACAACGGCACAAACTTTGCCAAGGGTGCCTTGGCCCGTTTTTGTGCGACGCAGGGCATCCGACTGGACTTAGCGTCCGTTGCCCATCCGTAGTCCAACGGCCAAGTAGAGCGAGCAAATGGCCTAATCCTGTCCGGCATCAAGCCCCGGCTGGTTGAGCCTCTGGAGCGCTCGGCAGGCTGCTGGCTTGATGAGTTGCTAGCCGTTCTCTAGAGCCTGTGCACGACTCCAAACAAGTCAACCGGCTTCACGCCCTTCTTCCTCGTCTACCGTGCCGAAGCCGTCATCCCAACGGACATAGAGTTCGACTCCCCTCGAGTCACCATGTACACCGAGGAGGAAGCAGAGGAAGCATGCCAAGACGGTGTCGATCTGCTGGAAGAGAGCCGGTTGTCGGCACTCAGCCGGTCCGGCATCTACCAGCAAAGCCTACGCCGATACTACAATCAGAAGGTCAAGCCGCGATCTTTCCAAGAAGGAGACCTTGTGCTTCGGCTGATTCAGCGAACAGCTGGCTAGTACAAGCTCTCAGCACCTTGGGAAGGCCCCTTCATCATCATCAAGGTGTTAGGCAATGACTCCTACTACCTGATCGACGCTCAAAAGCCCCGAGCACGCAAAAGAGATGACTCCGGCAAGGAGACGGAGCGACCATGGAATGCAAAATCTCCTCCGAAGATTTTACAGTTAATGCAGTATGTATCATGCTACCCTTTGTATTAAAGTACGAAGACTTCGGGCCCCTCGAGAAGATCTCGGGGACTGCCTTCTTTTATCTATATGATAATGAGTTATGCCTATGAGTATGTTATTCTTTACCGCTTGGCACCGGGTTCGACTAGTCGGCCCGGGGACTTGCCGTCTTCAGCTATGAAATGACTTCCTGCAGCTAGACAAGTAGTGTGTGGCACTCAAGCCGTCTCCTGTTAGAAGCCGCAGATCACAGAAGCGACTGACTGGCAAGCTGGAGTAAGGTAGAATGGGTGTCCATATGAAAAATGGCTAAGGACTCAAATCATGCACATAGCTTAAGCCGGTATTCCGCTTTTTGCAACCGACTCTCGAGCAGCCGGCTCGCCGTTTCCTAAATTAACTTGCTAAAAACTGTAAAAGGCTAAGTACTTGCCTTCCCAAAGAAGCCAAGTATTCGATCTAGCGGCAGTCCGCAGAGCGGCTGTCCGACTAGCAAAACGGCAACTCAGGGAAGGCGGCAAAGGAAAAGGTCAAAGAGCAAAGAGCAAGAAAAGATAGAATACGGATAAATATTTACATAAAAAGTCTCTTGGCCGAGTCATCAAGCAAAAATTCAAGATACACCCAGTGGGTGGAATTGTGCAAAATAACAAGTTCATTGAGACTACTAAGCAGGTAAAGCAAAGATAAAGTGGCAGCCTAGGAAGCCGCGGACGGACTCGAAGGACCGAAGGGGTCGGCGGTGCCAGGGGCAGTCGACTGGTTGGTCTCCGCCTGATCACCTCTGGCGACAGCTGGCTTAGTTGAGCGCGGCTCGTTGCTAGAGGCGTGGTCGGGCTGGGGTTGGTCGTCTGCCTTGACCTCTGGCGCCTCCTCCTCGTCTCCTTCCTCCTCCTCGCCTTCCTCTTCGCCACTGGAGTCAATCACCTCCGCCGAGTCCTCGCCGTCGTCCGGGTTCAGCCCGAACCACTCCGGCGACGCCTCCTCGTCGTTCTCAGCCTGCTCTGGGATGAAGACACTGGTGTCGGTGTACTTAGCGATCGATGTGGCGCGCCTGACGAGATCGTCCTCCACCGTTGCCAGCTCCGCCTGAGCTTCCAGCCGGAACGTGGCTAACTGGGCTAAACTCAGCCCAGGATACCACGCCTTGGTGAACTCCAAGGCCCGGCGGGCTCCAGCCCGGGCTGCAGAGCCCTTCCAGGCCTCAAGACGGCCGGCTGCCACCTCCAACTAGTCGGCAGTCCGACTGGGGGTGCGTGGCGCCTGCATGTACGGCCAAAGGGCGGCAATCGCCTGGGCGCCGACACGTTGAAGCCGGCGCAGCATCCGGTGGGCTGGCCGAAGACGGGCCTCGATGCTCAGAATCTGCTCGTTAAGAGTTCGGGGGGCATCAGTGGCGACCTGTGCGCCGTCCGCCCTTCGTGCTTCACGATCGGCCTCGATGGCCCGATTGGCGGCGTCAGAGTGGCCGGGGAAGAAGTCTGCTAAGGAAGAAGAGCAAAGAAACAAAGTTAAAAATTTAAGGCCGACTCGACTAGCAGTCGGCAGCCCGGAAAAGAAAACGAATGGAAGCTCACCATCGACAAGATCTTGGATTGCCTAGAAGCCGGAGACCAGCGTTGCCTCCTTGTCGGTCCAGGAGGAGCGCTCGGACGCAAATTCAGCGAGAAGGGCGGTCTCCTTGTCCTCCGCCTCCTTCTGGGCCCTTTGGAGTAGCTCCTTCTACTCCGCCAGCTTCGTAGCCAGCCGGTCGCGCTCCTTCGTCAGCCGGCCGCACTCCTCTTCCCTAACGCGCAGCGCGGTTTTGATTTCGCCCAGCTGCTGCTGAAGGGTGGCATCGGCCTCTAAAAAGAGAGGGGGAGGGATGTCAGTTGCCAGCAAAGGAGAAAGGTCACCGGGGAGATCCGGCCTGAATCTCGGGGACTACAACCCGCGGGTGCGCCAGTGCGCCCCCGTAGAGAAAGAAGAGAACTCACCCCGGCTGTCCGATAAGTCGGCCGTCCGCTTGGCCAGCTCCTCAACATTGGCGTTGAAGGAGATCACGCGAAGATTGTGGTAATCCTGCATCAAAATTTCAGAAAAAAAACGTTGGTACTTGGAACTCGCCGATAAGAGTCCCAAGCCTCCTGCTCAGCAGCCGGCCCGAAACTCGGGGACTACACCCAGTGGGTGCGCTGGCGCGCCCCCACAAAGAAAAAACAAGGAAGCAAAGCAAAGAAAAGCTGCGTACCCGGATGGCCGTTCGTGACGCCAGGTATGCCTTGGTGCACTCCTTGATGGTGTCGCCCTCGGCCCGGAGCTTGGCTTGGACGTCCAAGAGCGCCCGGTTCAATGGGCCCGTCCCGCCTCCCCGCACCCACCCGGTGGGCGCGACGCTCGACACCTCGGTGTCCGGGATCGAGGAGCTCGCAGTGCCGATATCCAGAGGACGCGGTGCTGAGGCCGCCTTCACGAGACGGCGGCGCGTCGGCGTACCGACCTCGAGGGCCAGGCCCGTCGCCGCAGCGCCTCCGGTTGGCGGCACTGGCGGATCCGCCAGTTATCCGCCTAGCGCGCCTCCGGAGGGAGGCGTTGGCGGCGCAATGACCTCCGGTGTAGCGGTGACGTCGGCGTCCCTCTCCATGACCGGGTTCTCATCGCCGGCTTCCCCAGTCTGCGCCGAGAACTCCGGTGGCGGTGGTGCGGAGTTCAAGGGGACGACAAACACTGCCCACTGGTGGTGTGCGGCTTATTCCGCGCGCTTCTTCTCCGCATCGGCGGCCTCGGTTTCCGCCAGCTTCTTCAGAGCGGCGGCCTCCGCCTTGTTAGCTTCTGCCTTCTTCAGGCGGGCGGCTTCCCGCTCTTCATGCGCCTCCTGCGCGTTCCGCTCCGTCGCCCCCTGGAGGTCGGCGGCGGGGTCAACCCGCCGGGTGGTGGAGGAGGTCTCCACCGACTTCACGACGGAGCCAGCGGCCGACTTCTCAAGAGAGAGAGGGGCCCTAAAGCCGGAAAACAAAGTAAAGAAATTTCAGACAGACTCAATAAAAGAAATACGAAGATACGAGGGGAGGTGGTGCTTATGCTTAAACAAGCTGCGGCATCTTCACCACCTTGCGGAAGCGGTTGGCCTTTGCGGCCGCCTCGTCCCGCTTGGTCGCCGCGGCTGAGCCCTTGGGCTTCTTCGGCCGGCTGCCAAACAGGTTCGCCCCGGCCCTGCGCTTCTTGCCGCCGCCTTGTGCGTCCGGCGGAGCTGACGAGCCCACGCCCGACTGGCCGGCTCCTGGCTGGTGGCGTGGGACGACCTCCTCGTCATCGTCGGGCCAGTCCTCGAGACTGGCCCCAAGTCTCGGGCCGCCCGCTGCGCCGCCTCCTCCCTCGGCGTCGTCCTCCAGGGCCGCCGCCCCCAGGTAGGAGTCGTCAACATCACTCTCCGCCCGGTTTGGGAGGAATTCGCGGTCCGGCCCCGAGGTGCTGGCTGCTGGCTGGAGGAGGGGGTTCTGACCAAAGCCAGCTAGTCAGATCGGACAAAACGGACTTGACAGTGAAGAAGTCAGAGAGAAAGAGAAAAGAAAATGACTCACCTGAGGCGGAGGGGCGGCACGTGAATACGGCTCCTTGCCGAATTGCCATTCTTCTCGAAGGTCGCAGCTCGCCAGATAATTCACCATATAGGCCACCTCCTCCCGAGGCATCTCCTTGGTGCACATCCGACTTGGGTTCCGGTGCCCGCACATCTGGCAGATCATCTAGGGGCGACTTTGAAGAGGGAGCACTCGGCGGGCTACAAAGGCAGCCAGCAAGTCCGGCCCTGTCAGGCCTCCGACTGCGCCAGTACTCGAAGTCGCGCAATGGCACCGGCTCCCGCAGGCGTCAACGTTCGTGCCCGGTATGACCAGTTGGGTTGCCTCCCAGCCGGTGGGCCGACTACGAAGGCCGGCAGGTTGATCCAGTCGCCCTCCGCGAAGACGTTCTTCACGTAGAAGTATGACTGCTACCACATCTTCACCGACTTGATCAGCTTGATGGAGGGAAACGGGTTGTCGGCCCTCGACCTCCGCATGGCGATGAACGCGCCGCACTGAGCCGGCACGCCCGCGGCTTGGGTGCCGAGCTTGGAGTAGAAGAACTCCCCCCAGAGCTCCATGGTGGGGAGAACGCCGATGAAGCCCTCGCACAAGGTGACGAAGGCGGACAACAACAACACCGTGTTGGGGGTGAGGTGGTGAGGCTGGAGTCCGTAGAACTCAAGGAAGGAGCGGAAGAAGTTGCTCGCCGGCAGGCCCAGGTCGCGCAGGCAGTGCGAGCGGAAGACGACCCACTCGCCCTCCTGCGGCGCCGGCGAGATCTCTCCCCTCTGCGTGAGGCGGACCCTCATGAGGTCCCCACCGGGCAACCGACGCGTCTTGCAGAGGAAATCGATGTGGTCATCGTGAACCTCCGAACCATCCCAGGTGTCGGAATGCGCCATAGGGGGCGTGACGGCGGAGGAAGAGCTCATCGTGAGCAGACTGCCAGAGCGCTCGACGTAGCTTGAGGTGCGGCGGAGAGAGAGAGAAGAAGAACAAGAAGCAGGGGGGAGGTGGGACGCGCGTGCTCCGCCGTCTCCCCTCCTCCCCCTACTTATAGCCCAGTGGGATGCGAAGCCGAGGGGTTAGTTGTGGGATTTACTGCGCCCACTACTCCACGCCCCCACGTTTATCGCGCAAAGTTACTGTGCGCGGTAATTCCGTGGGAACCTCAACCGCCTCCCACGGCCGCAGCGGATCCGCTCGCATGCCGAGGCGTGGTAGTGGCGGGACCCGCCTGCAGACATATCCCATCTCGTGGATGGGTAGGCGGGATGGCCCGGACACTGGTTGCCATAGGGCGGGCACGGAGTGGGTGGCGGTCAGGAAGCTTAGCTCACACGCTACTGAGTTCCCACCGGGGGATTCGAAAGCATTTTTGGACAAGTCAAGGTCAGGCGACTCCGACTCCTACCAGTCGGCCTGGCAGAAGTCAAACGAGGTCTCACCTCAAGCACTCGGAGAAAGAAACTGATGAGGCTCCTCGGCTGATTGCCCGCGGCGCCTCATCAGCTTCGGGGACTACTGTCGGAGTAATGGGCCACGGGTAGGCTAACCCGAGGCCCAGAACCTTTCAAGACATCGGGGCTGACTGCGCCCCTCAAGACACCAGGATGGAGAGCCACCTTCTAGAGGCCGGCTAAAGGAACAGCCGACTGCCCGCATGCGGCCGAGTCCTGGAGGCGAGGTCAAGACGGGCCGACTCCCGCCTGGCGGCTCCCATAGAAGCCGGCCACGGGGAGTCGGCCCACGACACCAACAAAGCCCATGCCCTCATAAGGGGGGATGGGACGGGAGTGGCCATAGTAAAGCCCACTCCTTCCCCTTTTCATGGGATGGCTAGGCCACAGTGCGCCTTACCAACGGAGATCTCCGTCCGGCGAGGCACTATTGCCGTGCCATCCCTGACATCAGCAACATGGGGCGGAGTCCTGCGCCCACGACAGCCTATCGGTACGGTCCACGGACGATGGGCCCTACCGGCCAGCGAGAGTCCAGAAGACGGCAAGAGCGCCACCAGTCGGACCCGAAGGGAGCCGCCCCCCGGAAGTCGGCCGACCCCTCCCACGGGTCCCACGCGCCATTAACCAAACGAGACGGGGAGTGGCTACAGTAATCGCCCGCCAGGTAGCAGGGCTGTAGCCACGACCCCATGACCAAGCCTGCGTCATTAGAAGCACGACTACAGTAATCGGCAGCCGGCAAGACCCGCAAGCGGTGGGTACGGCCTGTCGGCTCCATACCAGACCAGTCGGCGGAGCCCACTAGCCGGCTGGCCGCAGCGGTCGGCAGAGAAGCCGGAAGGCGAAGAGACTGACGGCTGTGCCCTGTGCCCAGTCGGTTTACCATTGTACCCCTGGGGGGTAGGCCTATATAAACCCCCCAGGGCACCCATGCAAAGGGGTTCCGATCCATTAGAACTAGACTAGACCTTAGAGAAGGGGGAGAGCTGGCCTAGTCTCCTCCTGCCCACAGATACAGCTCAAGGAGCACCGTTGTACCCACTTTTGCCTTAGTGATCATGCAGAGACCCCGCAGAGAAGGACTAGGGGTGTTATCTCCTAGGAGAGCTCTGAACCTGGGTAAAGTTCGCCGACGTTCGTGTCTACGCCTCATCCCATTTCCAGGCACCGGCAACATTCTACTCGCCCCCACCATGATAAGCCATCCATTGGCATATGTCGCACCCAACCCCCGACAATTGGAGGTTTTAAATTCCCTCTTCCTACTGTCAAGAAGAAATATGATATTCTTATTGTTGGGGACATGCATATCCCCATTGAGGTAACCCAGTGTTATTCGAAAATTCTCCGGTTTCATGTTATTCGGAAAGAGTTTGTTAACAAGACTTGATCAACCTTGTTGTTGGATTCCTTTTGATGAGCACGAGATGGATGAAGTTAGAAAGCACAACTCTTTGTACCCTCTTTTACTTTCTATTATTTAGATTAAATAAAGCAAAAAAAGTATTTTTTGTCTGTTTTCTGAATTATACTTGCAATAAAAATACCCCGAAAATAATACTTCTCCAAATGTCCTAAAAATGAAATATGATTTTTTGTGGAACATTTAAGAATTTCTAGCACTGAGAAAACACCAGGGGGCCCACCTCATGGCCTCGAGGGCATAGGGCGCACCCACCCCCCTGGGGCGCGCCCCCTGCCTCATGGGCCCCACGTGGACCCCCTCCACTTATTCCAGCACCCACTCACTTTTTCTTCCTCCAGAAAAATGCTCCCATTGTTCAAACCCGTGTTCTAGCTCAACTTCCTGCCATTTTCGATCTCTTTGGTATGTGACTCCTCCAATGGTCTAATTAGTTTTTGTTCTAGTGATTTATTTATTGTAAATTTTTGCTGCCAAGGTGACCCTGTTCTTGAGCTTGCATGTCAAATTTATATGGTCCAAAGTAGTTTTAATGCATGATATAGCCTCTAGGCAATTGTGGGAGTAGCTGCTATAAATCTTGTTGAGTTTGGTTCACTTTTATTTTGAGTCACTAAAATTTTAGAAATTTTTCAGAGAAATAAAAATGCATAGGAAAATGTACCAAGGTGGTTCCTCAAGGAAGCAAGGACCAAGGCTCGCGATACGTGAGCCGGACGATGAACCATCGAGGGAAGCTCAAGTGCGGCCTTGTGAATGGCCGTCAGAGGAGTTTATGGTCCAGGCAGACATCAAGGATGAATTTGATGTGTATGTGCGTGATAAGTGCCTACAGTACCACTACCTAACTGATTCCTTTGTGAGGAGGTTTCAATTTACATCCTCGCACAATTCTCACACTTCTTTATTTGATCTTTATGATGAATCATATACCATGGACTTAGAAGATTTTTAATACTGCTTGTAAACTCCCGCGGCGGGGCAATGTTAGTGAACCTCGCAAATCTGAATATAAAGACTTTCTTGCTAGTATCACTGTGGGGGAATATAGAGAAATCACACAATCTACCATAGGGAGCATTCATTTCCCTTCCATACATTATTTTTCTGTCTTTATAGGTAGATGCATTAACGGTAAAGATGAGGCTTGTCACATGTGTGTTCCAGATCTTTGTGTCCTCAAGTGTGCGGTATTTGGTGATAGACAATATAACTTAGGGCCCATTGTTGCACGAAGGTTGCATCTTAATGGTACAAGTGGAGATTTGTATGGTGGAATTTATGCAACTCGTGTAGCTAATTATCTTGGTGTACCCATACATGGAAATGATATGGAGTTGCCTCCTACTTATCTAGATTATAATGCTATGGTTCGCCATCGGTTTCTTGAGAGGAATGAACAGTTCCTCCAGTACCGACTAATCTTTGACAGACAGTGCACTATCCATGTTGCCCTCCCTGCTCCTACTTTCTTTAACTTTCAGGCAAAAAGGAGATATGTTATAACCAGGGAGGAGGCGAACGACTATGAGAGGAGGATGGAGGCATCTCGCCTCCAAGCTGCAGCTCTGCAGGTAGTAGTTACTGCATCTCAGTACAACCCCAGCTACGACTTTGGATATCCGCCAGGCCAACAGTAGCCATAGACCAACTTAGGCCAAAAGCCTAAGCTTGGGGGAGTATGTATTCCTCACCGACATTACATTCATGTTCACACACTCATTCTAGTTGTTGGTGCTCATACTTTTTCATTGTACTATCCATGCTAGTTTATTTTCTTTTCTAAGCCTTCTTCTTGTGTGTTTGAAAAAACCTTAAGAAAAACCAAAAAAATAGTTATAGCTTTTAGCTAGTTTACTTTCCATGCCTGTAGTAGTGGTAATTAAAAGAAAACCCAAAAGATTTCTTGTTCTTCTTTTGCTTGTTGGGAGCTTTCCCGTGTAAATAGTTTTATTTCTTTTCTTATTCTTTGGGGTCGAGAGGAGAAGACCATGATGAAAATGTTGAGTGGCTCTCATATGCATTATTGTTGATTTAATCAAGAGCCCCTATTACCTTGTCTTCTCCCTTGTATTAAATGCTTGCAGATTCTAGCTTAGTCCAATGCACGTGCACTATTATTAATATCCACACCATTCGGTTGTGCGAGTGAAAGGCAATAATGACGATATATGATGAACTAAATGAGATGAGATAAGCTGGTATGAACTCGACCTATGTTGTTTTTGTAAATATGATTATCTCACCGTTCCTGATTCAGCCTATTATGAATGAAACATGTTTGCAATGACAATTAGAGATTATAGTTGCTCATGCCATGCTTAATTTGCTAGGAGTTTATAATGGTTTACCTTGCGGGCCAGCATGCTATTAAAATGGTTGTAATGTGGTAGGATAGGGCGGTATCCTCCTTTGAACGATTCGAGTGGCTTGACTTGGCACATGTTCACACATGTAGTTGAAACAAAATCAACATAGCCTCCATGATATTTATGTTCACGGTGATTTATATCCTACTCATGCTTGCACTCATTGTTGATTAATGTTAATGCATGTTCATGACTATTGTCGCTCTCTAGTTGGTCGCTTGCCAGTCTCTTTCTAGACTTCACTTGTACTAAGCGGGAATACTGCTTGTGCATCCACTTCCATAAACCCCAAAGTTATTCCATATGAGTCCACCATACCTTCCTATATGCGGTATTTACCTGCCGTTCCAAGTAAATTTTTATGTGCCAAACTCTAAACCTTCAAATGAAATTCCATTTTGTATGCCTGAATAGCTCATGTATCAACTAGGGTTATCTATATCTTCCATGCTAGGTGGGTTATTCTCACGATGAGTGGACTCCGCTCATCACTCACGAGAAAATGGCCGATAACCGGGATGCCCAGTCCCATGCTCAAATCAAATCAACATAATTGCAAACAAAACTCCCCTAGGATTATTGTTAGTTGGACGACACCCGTAGTTTCGGACAAGCCATGGATTGATGTTTGTTGGTGGTGGGGGAGTATAAACTTTACCATTCTATTTGGGAACTGCCTATAATGTGTGTAGCATGGAAGATATCGAGATCTCTTGGTTGTTATGTTTACAATGAAAGTATGCGACTCAAAATATTATTTATCTTTGTTTCAAAATTCGAGCTCTAGCACCTCTGCAAATCCCTGCTCACCTCTGCGAAGGGCCTATCTATTTACTTTTATGTTGAGTCATCATCCTCTTATTAGAAAGCACCAGTTGGAGAGCATCGTTGTAATTCGCATGCATTGCTATTAATTTACATTGAGTATGACTGTGACTGGATCTCTTTTACCATGAATTACAATGTCTACTCAGTCCTTGATCTTCAAGGGTGCTCTGCATTTATGTTTTGCGCGGTCTCAGAAAGGGCTAGCGAGATGCCATCTTGTTATATCATGTTATGATTGTTTTGAGAAAGTGTTGTCATCCGAGATTTATTATTATTGCTCGCTAGTTGATTATGCCATTGATATGAGTAAACATGAGACCTAAATTTTATTATGAATATGGTTAGTTCATAATCTTTGCTGAAAACTTGAATGCTGGATTTACATATTTGCAACAACAAGATCAAACAGAGTTTGTAAAAGATTTTCTTTATCACTTTCAATTTGTCAACTAAATTGCTTGAGGACAAGCAAAGGTTTAAGCTTGGGGGAGTTGATACGTATCCAACATATCTACTTTTTCAAACATTTTGGCCCTTGTGTTGGACTCTAACTTGCATGATTTGAATGGAACTAACCCGGACTGATGCTATTTTCAGCAGAACTGCCATGGTGTTATTTTTGTGCAGAAAAAAAAGTTCTTGGAATGACCTGAAAATCCACGGAGACACATTTTGGAATTGATAAAAAATACTGGTGAAAGAATCAGCATCAGGGGGCCCACACCCTATCCACGAGGGTGCAGGGCGCCCCCTAGGGCATGCCCCCTGCCTCGTGGGCCCACTGGGACTCCACCGACCTCAACCTTGACTCCATATATTCACTTTCGGGGAGAAAAAAATAAGAGAGAAGGATGCATCACGTTTTACGATACAGAGCTACCGCCAAGCCCTTTCCTCGGGAAGGCTGATCTGGAGTCTGTTCGGGGCTCTAGAGAGGGGAATCCGTCGCCATCGTCATTGTCATCATCAACCATCCTCCATCACCAATTTCATGATGCTCTCCATCGTGCGTGAGTAATCTCATCGTAGGCTTGCCGGACGGTGATGGGTTGGACGAGATTTATCGTGTAATCGGGTTAGTTTTGTTAGGGTGCGATCCCTAGTATCCATTATGTTATAAGATTGATGTTGCTATGACTTTGCTATGCTTAATGCTTGTCACTAGGGCCCGAGTGCCATGATTTTAGATTTGAAACTATTGTGTTTTCATGAATATATGTGAGTTCTTGATCCTATTTTGCAAGTCAATAGTCGCGTACTATGTGTTATGATCTGGCAACCCCGAAGTGACAATAATCGGGACCACTCCTGGAGACGACCGTAGTTTGAGGAGGTCATGTATTCACTACGTGGTAATGCTTTGGTCTGGTACTCTATTAAAAGGAGGCCTTAATATCCCTTAGTTTCCAATAGGACCCCGCTGCCACGGGAGGTTAGGACAAAAGATGTCATGTAAGTTCTTTTCCATAAGCACGTATGACTATATTCAGAATACATGCCTACATTACAATGATGAACTGGAGCTAGTTCTGTGTCACCCTGTGTTATAACTATTGCATGAGGAATCGCATCCGACGTAATTATCCATCATTGACCATTGCCTACGAGCTTTTCACATATTGATCTTTGCTTAGTTACTTTTCCATTGCCACTGTTACGATTGCTACAAAAACTGCTACTGTTACTTTTGCCACCGTTACTGTTGCTTCCATACTACTTTGCTACTAAATACTTTGCTCCAAATATTAAGTCTTTCAGGTGTGGTTGAATTGACAACTCAACTGCTAATACTTGAGAATATTCTTTGGCTCCCCTTGTGTCGAATCAATAAATTTGGGTTGAATACTCTACCCTCGAAAACTGTTTCCATCCCCTATACATGTGGGTTATCAACAGTGATATCCTATTTTAACTAAGATGACAGGCATGCCAACAACAAGTCTATGTTTATCTTTCTTATCAGGTTTGGCAATTCTAGCAGCTTCTTCACAGAAGTAAATAACAAGCCCATCCATATCTTCTTCCAAGAGATCTTTAACCATAGCGATACTTGGTTCTACTTTAATTTGTTCATCAGGTTTAGGTGTTCTAATATACATTTTGTTAACCACACTTGAAACTTTAGCATGTTCCTTTATTCTAACAGGGAAAGGTGGTTTCTCAATATAAGCAGAAGGAACAACTGGATCCGCATTATAAAGTATAGTTTCTTTAACCGGTATAGGTTCTTTGGTTTCTTCTTTAATACTCCCTTCGTTCTGAATTACTCGTCGCAGAAATAGATGTATCTAGATGTATTTTAGTTCTAGAGACATCCATTTCTGCGACGAGTAATTTGGAACGAAGAGAGTAGGTGGGTGATATTTAAACCACTTCTCTTTAGGGAGTTCAACATGAGTAGCAAATGATTCACAAAAGGAGGCTACTATCTCAGAGTCAAGTCCATATTTAGTGCTAAACTTTTGAAAACCATCGGTATCCATAAAAGATTTAGCACAATCATACTTAAGTTTAATACCTGACTCTTTACCTTTGTCGAGTTCCCAATCTTCAGAGTTGTGTTTAATTCTTTCCAGAAGATCCCACCGGAATTCAATAGTCTTCTTCATAAAAGTACCAGCACAAGAAGTATCAAGCATGGTTTGATCATTACGAGAAAGCCGAGCATAAAAGTTCTAAATAATAATTTCTTTTGAGAGCTCATGATTGGGGCATGAATATAACATTGACTTAAGCCTCCCCCAAGCTAGAGCGATACATTCTCCTTCACGAGGCCAAAAATTATATATATAATTCCAATCACGATGAAATAGATGCATAGGATAAATTTTTTGGTGGAACTCCAATTTCAAATGATTCCAATTCCATGATCAAATATCATCACATGGCCTATACCATGATAATGCTTTTCCCTTCAAAGATATAGGGAAAACCTTTTTCGTAACTTTATCTCCGGGTAAGCCTGCAAGCTTAAACAATCCACAAATTTGTTCTACATATATCAAGTGCATATCAGGATGTTCGGTTCCATCTCCTACATAAGGATTAGCTAGCAGTTGTTCTATCATACCCGAAGGAATTTCATATTCAATATTTTTAGTAGGTGCAGTAGTTTGAGGGGTACCTAATTGTGGTTCCGGACGAGGTGAAGATACCCCGAACAAACCCCTCAAAGGATTGTTTTGCATAGTAACAAGTGACAATAAATTACAACACACTATATAAATGTTTCCTTACCAAAGGTGCTTCACTCCCCGGCAACGGCACCATAAAATAACCTTGATGACTCACAAGTATAGGGGATCAATTGTAGCTCTTTTTGATAAGTAAGAGTGTCGAACCCAACAAGGAGCAAAAGGAAATGACAAGTAGTTTTCAGAAAGGTAATGTCTGCAAGTGTTGAAATTGTAAGTAGCAAAGTAATTTGATAGCAAGATAATTGGTAACAGGCAAGTAACGATAGTAGTAAAATAATTGCAGCAATGTAGCCCAATCCTTTTGAGGCAAAGGACAGGCCAAAACGGTCTTTTATGATAAGCAAAGCGTTCTTGAGGGTACACAGGAATTTCATCTGGTCACTTTCACCATGTTGGTTCGATTTGTGTTCGCTACTTTGATAATTTGATATGTGGGGTGGACCGGTGCTTAGGTGCTATTCTTACTTGAACAAACCTCCTACTTATGATTGACCCTCCCGCAAGCATCCACAACTACGAGAAAAGTATTAAGAATAAATTCTAACCATAGCATTAAACTTTTGGATCCAATCGGTCCCTTACAGAATAGTGCATAAACTGGGGTTTAAGCTTCTGTCACTCTCGCAACCCATCATCTAATTGCTACTCCACAATGCATTCCCTTAGGCTCAAATATGGTGAAGTTTCATGTAGTCGACGTTCACATGACACCACTAAGGGAATCACAACATACATACTATCAAAATATCGAACACATATCAAGTTCACATGATTACTTGCAACATGATTTCTCTCGTGACCTCAAGAACAAAGGTAACTACTCACAAATGATAATCATGCTCAAGATCAGAGGGGTATTAAATAGCATATTGGATCTGAACGTATAATCTTCCATCAAACAAACCATATAGTAATCAACTATAAGATGTAATCAACACTACTAGTCACCAGAAGCACCAATCTATAGTTCCGATAACAAGATTGAACACAAGAGATGAACTAGGGTTTCAGATGAGATGGTGTTGTTGAAGATGTTGATGGAGATTTCCCTCCCTAGATGGGAGAGTTGTTGGTGATGATGATGATGATGATGATTTACCCCTCTGGGAGGGAAGTTCCCCCGGCGGAATCGCTTCGCCGGAAGGCAAAAGTGCTCCTGCCCAAGTTCCGCCTCGAGACGGCGGCGCTCCATCCCGAAAGTCCTCCCCTTATTTTTTTTCTAGGTCAAAATGACTTATATACCAAAAGATGGCACCAGAGGTGGGCTGAGGAGGGCACAACCCACCAGGGCGTGCCCAGGTGGGTTGTGCCCACCTGGTGGGCCCCCTCTGGTAGTTATTTGCTCCAATAATTCTTAAATAATCCATAAAAAAATCTCCATGAAATTTCAGCTTGTTTGGAGTTGTGTAGAATAGGTGGCCTGACATAGCTTTTCCAGGCCCAGATTTCCAGCTGCCAGAATTCTCCCTCTTGGTGTGTACCTTGCAAATTATGAGAGAAAAGGCATTAGAATTACTCCAAAAAGCATTATTATGGATAAAAATAGTGTAAATAACAGTAAGAGAACATGATGCAAAATGGACGTATCAGTGTATGATACTGCGTACTAAAGGAAATATGCCCTAAACGCAATAATAAAGTTGTTATTTATTTCCTTATTTCGTGATAAATGTTTATTATTCATGCTAGAATTGTATTAACCGAAAACATAATATATGTGTGAATACATAGACAAACAGAGTGTCACTAGTATGCCTCTACTTGACTAGCTCGCTGGTTAAAGATGGTTATGTTTACTAACCATAGACCTGAGTTGTCATTTGATAAACGGGGTCACATCATTAGGAGAATGATGTGATTGACTTGACCCATTCCGTTAGCTTAGAACTTGATCATTTTAGTTTACTACTATTGCTTTCTTCATGACGTATACATGTTCCTATGACTATGAGATTATGCAACTCCCGATTACCGTAGGACCACTTTGTGTTCTACCAAACATCACAATGTAACTGGGTGATTATAAATGTGCTCTACAGGTGTCTCCGATGGTACTTGTTGAGTTGGCATAGATCGAGATTAGGATTTGTCACTCCGATTGTCGGAGAGGTATCTTTGGGCCCTCTCGGTAATGCACATCACTATAAGACTTGCAAGCAATGCAACTAATGAGTTAGTTGCGGGATGATGCATTACAGAATGAGTAAAGAGACTTTCCGGTAATGAGATTGATCTAGGTACTGAGATACCAATGATCGAATCTCGGGCAAGTAACATACCGATGACAAAGGGAACAACGTATGTTGTTATGCGGTTTGACCGATAAAGATCTTCGTAGAATATGTAGGAGCCAATATGAACATCCAGATTCCACTATTGGTTATTGACCGGAGACGTGTCTCGGTCATGTCTACATAGTTCTCGAACCCGTAGGGTCCGCACGCTTAACGTTCGGTGACGATCGGTATTATGAGTTTATGTGATTTGATGTACCGGAGGTAGTTTGGAGTCCCGAATGTGATCACGGACATGACGAGGAGTCTCAAAATGGTCGAGACATAAAGATTGATATATGGGACGACTATATTCGGATACCGGAAGTGTTCCGGGTGACTTCAGAGAAAACTGGAGTGCCGGAGGGTTACCGGACCACCCCGGGCCGGCCAGGGCAGGCCGCACGCCCCCTCCCCCTCTGGTCTGAATTAGACTAGGGAAGGGGGGGGGGCGGCGCCCCCCTTTCCTTCTCCCTCTCCTCCTTCCTTTCCCCCTCCTAGTAGGAGTAGGAAAGGGGAGTCCTACTCCTACTAGGAGGAGGACTCCTCCTCCTGGCACGCCCTGCAAGGGCCAGCCGGCCTCCCCCTTGGTCCTTTATATACGGAGGCAGGGGGCACCCTAGGACACACAAGTTGATTGTTCCAAGCCGTGTGCGGTGCCCCCTCCACCATAATCCACCTCGATCATATCTTAGCGGTTCTTAGGTGATGCCATGCATCGGTAGCAACATCATCACCGTCATCACACCGCCGTGTTAACGGAACTCTCCCGTGAAGCTCTGCTGGATCAGAGTTCGTGGGACGTCATCGAGCTGAACATGTGCTGAACTCGGAGGTGCCGTGCGTTCGGTACTTGGATTGGTCGGTTCGTGAAGACGTACGACTACATCAACCGCGTTCTCATAACGCTTCCGCTTACGGTCTATGAGGGTACATGGACGATACTCTTCCCTCTCATTGCTATGCATCACCATGATCTTGCATGTGCGTAGGAATTTTTTTGAAATTACTACGTTCCCCAATAGTGGCATCCGAGCTAGGTTTATGCGTAGATATTATATGCACGAGTAGAACACAAGTGAGTTTTGGGCGATACAAGTCTTACTGCTTACCAGCATGTCATACTTTGGTTCGGTAGCATTGTTGGATGAAGCGGCCCGGACCGACATTACGCATATTCTTACGCGAGACTAGTTCTACCGACGTGCTTTGCACACAGGTGGCTAGCGGGTGTCAGTTTCTCCAACTTTAGTTGAACCGAGTGTGACTATGCCCGGTCCTTGTTGAATGTTAAAACAACACTAACTTGATGAAATATCGTTGTGGTTTTGATACATAGGTAAGAACGGTTCTTGCTCAGCCCGTAGTAGCCACGTAAAACTTGCAACAACAAAGTAGAAGACGTCTAACTTGTTTTGCAGGGAATGTTGTGATGTGATATGGTCAAGGCGTGCTGCTATATTTTATTGTATGAGATGATCATGTTTTGTAACGAAGTTATCGGCAACTGGCAGGATCCACATGGTTGTCAATTTATTGTATGCAATGCAATCGCCCTGTAATTGCTTTACTTTATCACTAAACGGTAGCGATAGTCGTCGAAGCAATATTTGGCGAGACGACAACGATGCTACGATGGAGATCAAGGTGTCGCGCTGGTGACGATTGTGATCATGATGGTGCTTTGGAGATAGAGATCAAAGGCACACTATAATGGCGGCCATATCATATCACTTATATTGATTGCATGTCATGTTTATCCTTTATGCATCTTATTCTGCTTGATTGACGGTAGCATTATAAGATGATCTCTCACTAAATTTCAAGGTACAAGTGTTCTCCCTGAGTATGCACCGTTGCCAAAGTTCATCGTGCCGAGACATCATGTGATGATTGGGTGTGATAAGCTCTACGTTCACATACAACGGGTGCAAGCCAGTTTTGCACACGCAGAAATACTCGGGTTAAACTTGATGAGCCTAGCATATGCAGATATGGCCTCGGAACACTGAGACAGAAAGGTCGAGCGTGAATCATATAGTAGATATGATCAACATAGTGATGTTCACCATTGAAACTACTCCATTTCACATGATGATCGGTCATGGTTTAGTTGATTTGGATCACGTGAGCACTTAGATGATTAGAGGGATTTCTATCTAAGTTGGAGTTTTTAAATATGATTAATTGAACTTTAATTTATCATGAACTTAGTACCTGATAGTATTTTGCTTGTCTATGTTGTTGTAGATAGATGGCCCGTGTTGTTGTTCCATTGAATTTTAATGTGTTCCTTGAGAAAGCAAAGTTGAAAGATGATGGTAGCAATTACACGGACTTGGTCTGTAACTTGAGGATTATCCTCATTGCTGCACAGAAGAATTACGTCCTGGAAGCACCGCTAGGTGCCAAACCCGCTGCAGGAGCAACGCCAGATGTTATGAACGTCTGGCAGAGCAAAGCTAATGACTACTCGATAGTTCAGTGTGCCATGCTTTTACAGCTTAGAACCGGGACTTCAACGACGTTTTGAACGTCATGGAGCATATGAGATGTTCCAGGAGTTGAAGTTAGTATTTCAAGCAAATGCCCGGATTGAGAGATATGAAGTCTCCAATAAGTTCTACAGCTGCAAGATGGAGGAGAATAGTTTTGTCAGCGAACATATACTCAGAATGTCTGGGTACCATAACCACTTGACTCAACTAGGAGTTAATCTTCCTGTTGATAGTGTCATTGACAGAGTTTTTCAATCACTGCCACCAAGATACAAGAGCTTTGTGATGAACTATAATATGCAAGGGATGGATAAGATGATTCCCGAGCTCTTCGCAATGCTAAAAGTTGCGGAGGTAGAAATCAAGAAGGAGCATCAAGTGTTGATGGTCAACAAGACCACCAGTTTCAAAAAAAGGGTAAAGGGAAGAAGAAAGGGAACTTCAAGAATAACGACAAACAAGTTGTTGCTCAAGAGCAGAAACCCAAGTCTGGACCTAAGCCTGAGACTGAGTGCTTCTACTGCAAAGGGACTGTTCACTAGAAGCGGAACTGCCCCAAGTATTTGGCGGATAAGAACGATGGCAAGGTGAACAAAGATATATGTGATATACATGTTATTGATGTGTACCTCACTAAAGCTCACAGTAGCACCTGGGTATTTGATACTGGTTCTGTTGCTAATATTTGCAACTCGAAACAGGGACTACGGATTAAGCGAAGATTGGCTAAGGACGAGGTGATGATGCGCGTGGGAAATGGTTCCAAAGTCGATGTGATCGTCGTCGGCACGCTACCTCTACATCTACCTTCGGGATTAGTTTAAAACCTGAATAATTTTTATTTGGTGCCAGCGTTGAGCATGAACATTATATCTGGATCTTGTTTGATGCGAGACGGTTATTCATTTAAATCAGAGAATAATCGTTATTCTATTTATATGAGTAATATCTTTTATGGTCATGCACCCTTGAAGAGTGGTCTATTTTTGATGAATCTCGATAGTAGGGATACACATATTCATAATGTTGAAGCCAAAAGATGCAGAGTTGATAATGATAGCGCAACTTATTTGTGGCACTATCGTTTAGGTCATATTGGTGTAAAGCACATGAAGAAACTCCATTCTGATGGACTTTTGGAATCACTTGATTATGAATCACTTGGTACTTGCGAACCATGCCTCATGGGCAAGATGACTAAAATGCCGTTCTCCGGAACTATGGAGCGAGCAATAGATTTGTTGGAAATCATACATACTGATGTATGTGGTCCGATGAATGTTGAGGCTCGCGGCGAGTATTGTTATTTTCTCACCTTCACAGATGATTTGAGCAGATATGGGTATATCTACTTGATGAAACATAAGTCTGAAACATTTGAAAAATTCAAAGAATTTCAGAGTGAAGTGGAAAATCATCGTAACAAGAAAATAAAGTTTCTACGATCTGATCGTGGAGGAGAATATTTGAGTTACGAGTTTGGTCTTCATTTGAAACAATGCGGAATAGTTTCGCAACTCATGCCACCCGGAACACCACAGCGTAATGGTGTGTCCGAACGTCGTAATCGTACTTTACTAGATATGGTGCGATCTATGATGTCTCTTATTGATTTACTGCTATTGTTTTGGGGTTATGCTTTAGAGACAGCCGCATTCACGTTAAAGGGCACCATCTAAATCCCTTGATACAACGCCTTATGAACTAAGGTTTGGCAAGAAACCAAAGTTGTCATTTCTAAGTTTGGGGTTGTGATGCTTATGTGAAAGAGCTTCAACCTGATAAGCTCGAACCTAAATCGAAGAAATGTGTCGTCATAGGATACCCAAAGGAGACTGTTGGGTACACCTTCTATCACAGATCCGAAGGCAAGACATTTGTTGCTACGAATGGATCCTTTCTAGAGAGGGAGTTTCTCTCGAAAGAAGTGAGTGGGAGGAAAGTAGAACTTGATGAGGTAAATCTACCTGCTCCCTTATTGGAAAGTAGTCCATCACAGAAACAGGTTCCTGTGACACCTACACCAATTAGTGAGGAAGCCACTGATGATGATCATGAAACTTCAGATCAAGTTACTACAGAACCTCGTAGCTCAACCAGACTAAGATCCTCACCAGAGTGGTACGATAATCCTATGCTGGAGGTCATGTTACTTAACCATGACAAACCTATGAACTATGAGGAAGCGATGATGAGCCCAGATTCCACAAAATGGCTTGAGGCCACGAAATCTGAGATGGGATCCATGTACGAGAACAAAGTGTGGACTTTGGTTGACTTGCCCGATGATCGGTGAGGGAGTCCTGGATTAGGGGGTGTCCGGATAGCCGGACTATACCTTCGGCTGGACTCCTGGACTATGAAGGTACAAGATTGAAGACTTCGTCCCGTGTCCGGAAGGGACTTTCCTTGGCGTGGAAGGCAAGCTTGGCGATACAGATATGTAGATTTCCTAGCATTGTAACCGACTCTGTGTAACCCTAGCCCTCTTCGGTGTTTATATAAACCAGAGGGTTTTAGTCCTCAAGGACAACAATCATACCATAGGCTAGCTTCTAGGGTTTAGCCTCCTCGATCTCGTGGTAGATCTACTCTTGTACTACCCATATCATCAATATTAATCAAGCAGGACCTAGGGTTTTACCTCCATCAAGAGGGCCTGAACCTGGGTAAAACATTGTGTCCCCTGCCTCCTGTTACCATCCGCCTAGACGCACAGTTCGGGCCCCCGTACCCGAGATCCGCCGGTTTTGACACCGACATTGGTGCTTTCATTGAGAGTTCCTCTGTGCCGTCGCCATCAGGAAGGATGCATCATCCCGTCTTTAAAGACGGCACCGTTGCTAAGGGAGCTTTGGCTGTCGGCCAGACTCTCAGGCTAGGTGGTTTCCTTATGACCGTCCGTTCGGCTGCTGCGCCGACGATGACCTCTCGGGTCATCGAAAGCAATCTTCACGTCAGCTCGGAATTCGCCGAGCAGCTATATCCAATGGAGCTCTCTTCCCTAACCGAGCTCTTGGATCGCTTCGCCGCCCTGGGAGTCGCTACAGATTACGACCAGCTTCGGCCTAAACCCGATCTGAGAGAGATTAACTCTCCCCAGGTTACCCATCACGTTGCCGTGGTAGAGGGACAGTGCGGCGACCCTTCATCTATCTTAAGGACTAGCTATGTCGGTATTCCCGATCCCTCCAAGCCGGATACCCGCGGAGGGGAGGAAATCACTCAAGACCTAAACTTAAAGTCAGGCGATGGGCTAGATTCATTGGACAGCATCCAAGAATCCAAACTTCCGAGTTCAGAAACTCCTTGGCCCCTGGGTCTCAGACTGGGTGAGGTTTCGGATTTGATTCCACCCACCCACCCGTACATAAGCGATCTATCTCAAATTAGGCAAGAGCCCAAAGAAACAGTACATCATTACTGGGCCAGATTCCTCCTGGTTATGAACAGGATAAAGGACTGCCGCGAGGAAGATGCACTTTCATTCTTGTGCAATAATTGCACGAACAAGGGAATCCTCAACGCCATAAGTCGCCGTGATATTACACGCTTTGCTGACTTGTCATCCATAGTACGAAAGTATTGTGCGATGGAAAGCGCCTGGAAAACCGAAATAAAATTTTGGGACAATCCGGCCTTGAATACAAACCCAGTCTGAAATAAAAGGGTGCATCATCGCCAGACACCCGGGTTCAATACCAAAAAGCAAAAGCCCTCTACAGGGCACGGAACCGTGCTGGAAGGATGGCTTAATGGACCCTGTAAAATTCACAGTACAGAGGGCGCCACCCCAACTCATAGCCTTAGAGCATGTTGGATACTCCGGAGGTGGCAAAAATTGGCGAATATCTTCTAATTCAAGAAGCCACAGAAAGCCACCCCAGAGACACCAGTACGGTATCAACAGTCTTCGAGACTTTCGCATCAAATAATATGCGAAAAAGAACACTCCGCAGCCTTGCCGAAGTCTACCAAGTAGCAACAATAAACCCATGGAGTGACACAGCTATTACTTTTAACGCCAGTGATGAACCTAAATTCCGAACAGCCCGAGCACCAGCCGCATTGGTCCTCAGTCTAATAGTGGACGGCTTTCGTCTTACCAAGGTACTCATGGATGGCGGCAGCGGATTGAACCTCATTTATGAGGAAACCCTTAAAAAATGGAAATAGACTAGAACCGCATTGAGCGAGGCAGCACAACCTTTAGAGGAATAATCCCCAGTAGGGAAGCGCGCTGTATAGGAAAAATCACCCTAGATGTGGTGTTCGGCACGCCGGATAATTACAGGTCCAAAGAGATCACGTTCCAAGTGGCCCCGTTCAGTAGCGGATATCACACTCTGCTAGGGCGGGAAGCATTTACGATCTTCCAAGCAATACCCCATTACGGGTACATGAAGCTCAAGATGCCCGGGCCTAAGGAATCATCACTCTCGCTAGTGATCCGAACATAGCACTCCGCGCCGAAAACAAGACAGCCGCACTGGCCCTCGAGGCGCTATCCGAAGCCCTAGCGGCTGAGGAACTGACTGCGCTGTGCTCCACGGTGAATAGGGACGATGTGATACTTGACAAAAGATCCAAGTCCACCTCCTTTAAACCGGTGGATGAAATAGTCAAATTCCAGGTCCACCCAAAGGACCCCAATAAAACAACTTCCATCGGAGCACAGTTAAACCCTGATGTAGATGCCGCACTGCGGGAGTTCCTACGAGAGAACTGGGACATTTTTGCCTGGCACCCTTCAGACATGCCAGGAATCCCACGCAGGCTGGCCGAACACAGCTTAAATATCCTAAAAGGATTCAAGCCAGTCGAACAGGCTCTTCGGCATTTTTCTGAACCTAAGAGACAGGCCATGGGAGAGGAACTAGCCAAGCTACTGGAGGCCGGATTCATCGAAGATATAAAACACCCGGACTGGCAAGCAAACCTGGTGATGGTACCAAAGAAGGACAAATCCTGGCGCCTGTGCGTTGATTTTAAAGACCTTAACAAGGCTTACCCAAAGGATCCCTTCCCTCTCCCCCGCATCGATCAAATTATCGATACTCCGGCTACCATCAAATAAAGATGGCAGAGTCAGACCAAGCCGCAACGGCATTCATCACACCATACGGCCCATTCTGCTTCAACACAATGCCCTTCGGGCTCAAAAACGCCGGCGCAACATATCAGCGCATGATTCAGACATGTCTGGCAAACCAGATTGGCAAAACAGTGGAGGCATATGTAGATGATGTGGTCGTTAAAACAAGACATGTCGAATCTCTAGTAGACGACTTGAGGCTAACATTTGGTAACCTCCAAACATACGACATCAAGCTCAACCCGGAAAAATGCGTTTTCGGCATTCCAGCCGGAAAGATCTTGGGCTTCATTTTATCCGGTAGAGGAATTGAAGCAAATCCTGCCAAGATCCGAGCTCTGTCACAATTGGATATCCCGAAGGACCTCAAACAAATACAAAAATTAATCGGATGCGTGGCGGCTCTAAGCCGCTTTATCTCCCGCTTGGGAGAAAAGGCCCTACCCCTTTACCGCCTCCTTCGGCGCACCGAACACTTCGAGTGGACGGATGCAGCCACGGCCGGACTCGACGAAATAAAAGCCATCTCGGCAACAAACCCAGTCCTGGCCGCGCCAAACATTGGCGAACCAATGCTATTATACATTGCAGCAACCCATCAGGTCATAAGCGCAGTGCTCGCCGTCGAACGAGAAACGGACGGACACAAATTCCCCCTTCAAAAGCCAGTCTACTGTGTGTCCACTGTCCTTACTCCGTGCAAGTCACTGTACCCGCATTATCAAAAGATTGCGTACGCGGTATTTATGGCATCCCGAAAGCTGCGACACTACTTTCAAGAGTGTTCAATAACAGTAGCCTCGGAAGTGCCACTTAATGATATTATAAACAACCGCGACGCGACGGGCCGGATTGCAAAATGGGCCATTGAGCTCCTCCCGTTTGACATAACTTACAAGCCACGGCGAGCTATCAAGTCGCAAGTTTTTGCCAACTTCGTCGCAGAATGGACGGAGGCCGAACTCCCTAAAGAGTACGGCACATATTCAAACTGGGTCATGCACTTCGACGGCTCCAAAATGTTGGCCGGTCTAGGGGCTGGCGTCGTTTTGACATCCCCCACATGAGACACAATTCAATACGTACTCCAGATAATGTACACAGACTCCAACAATGCAGCCGAATATGAGGCCCTTTTACATGGTCTCCGGATGGCAGTATCCATGGGCATTCAATGCCTAGAGGTGCGCGGGGACTCGAACCTCGCAATATCCCAAATAAATGGAGACTTTGATGCCAAGGATCCAAAAATGGCAGCTTATCGCAACACCGTCCTAAAAATGTCAGCTCGGTTCGAAGGGCTCGAATGTCACCATATAGCCTGGGAAAATAATCAGGCAGCAGATGTCCTGGCATGCATCGGCGCAAAACGCGATGTAGTCCCCCCCAACATCTTCTTGGAAAGGCTATTCAAGCCATCCGTAGTATGGGAAGGGGAACCCGGCAATAACAGCCCAGACCCAACCGCACTGCCCGACACCGAACACTCTGACATAATTGGAGGCTCTGCCAATGAAATAACACCTTCATCCCACGTAATAATGGCCGTCATCGCCCCATTGACAGAACCATTCCTCGCCTACCTTACTAGGCAGGAACTCCCCGAGGACCAAAATGAGGCACGCTGCATAGTGCGGCGATCTAAAGCCTATAAATTCCATGAGGGAGAGCTTTATAAGAAAAGCGCTACCGGAGTCCTTCAAAGGTGCATCTCTGAAGAGGAAGGGCGGAACCTCCTGGCTGAAATTCATGCCGGACTCGGTGGTCATCACGCTGCAGCTCGGTCCCTTGTAAGCAAGGCCTTCCGTACAGGATTTTATTGACCGACGGCCCGGGCAGACGCCCAGGACTTAGTCCAACGATGTGTCGGTTGCCAGCATTTTGCAAACCAAAGCCATATGCCACCCACCGCCCTCCAAACTATCCCCATAACTTGGCCCTTCACGGTCTGGGGGCTTGACATGGTTGGACCCCTTAAAGGAGGAACCCATAAGAAAAAATACTTATTGGTCATGGTGGATAAGTTCACCAAATGGATAGAAGCCAAGCCTGTTAAGATGGCCGAATCTGGACCGGTGATAGACTTTATATCCGGGGTTGTACACAGTTACGGCGTCCCCCACAGCATCATCACTGATAACGGTATGAACTTTACGGCCGACGAGGTAAAACTCTGGTGCAAAAACATGGGCATCAAGCTCGATTATGCTTCCGTCTATCACCCACAAACTAACGGCCAGGTCGAACGTGCAAATGGTCTTATCATGAGCGGCATCAAACCCAGATTGGTGCGGTCCCTTAAGGAATCTAATATGCACTGGGTAGAGGAGCTCGACTCCGTACTCTGGGGGCTACGGACCACGCCGAATCGCACCACCGGATACACACCATTCTTCATGGTGTATGGCGCAGAAGCAGTTTTGCCCTGCGACATAATTCATTACTCACCTCGAGTGCACATGTATGAAGAAAGAGAAGCCGAGCTCGATCGGTAGGACAGTTTGGACGCCTTGGAGGAAGAGCGTGACGTGGGAAAAGCCCGTTCCGCATTCTATCAACAACAGGCTCGGAGATACCAAAGCAGAGAAGTACAGGCCAAAAATTACAACGTTGGCGAATTAGTTCTACGCCCGCTGGACAAGAAAAGGACAAACTCAAGCCCAAGTGGGAAGGTCCCTTCATAATTGACCAAGTCCTGACTGGTGGAGCGTACCGCCTGCGAGATGCATCGGATAACCGACTCGAGCCGAACCCATGGAACGCATCCCGTCTCCGAAGATTCTACGCCTAGCGCCGGACTCTGTGTTCGTCTCCTTCCTCTGTCCATTTTTATATACTTTATGTCTTACATTTCTCTCCTTCTCCTCTCTCTCTATCTCTCTCTCTCTTATAGCCTTTAAAGGCTCATACAGTGATGCGCTATCCGCGCTCATTCCCCCTGCGGGCTTCCTTAAACAGAATCTTATTTATACGGGCCTCATGCCCAACACATGTGTCACACTTCTGCATGTACCTTTTATTCACCATTATATGCATCAATATGACTTAAGTTTTGGCCAAGCTGGGTTGCCTGGCTCCTGTGCTTACCCCTACGTTCCCGATTGTTTAGCTAGGTGGTAAAGGGAGCACCTCTGCGATTGTTACTTCCGGGTCAGCCGGATGTGTACCTCAGACTGGGTGAAGCGGAAAGCTAGCATTCTTAAGGGAATATTCGGTCGGTGAACTAAAGATGATCTTTTTTTCACTTATTTATCTATACGTCGCCAGATGTTTTTCCTGCGTCTCTTTTCACAGAATGGACATGCACTTTAGGGCATGCCTCCCAGGGAAAGGAACCCCTAACGGAACTATTCTCCCTGGAAGATGTTTCTTACTAACCATGTAATATAACATAACTAGTTGGGCACTTGTCTGTTCAAGCACTAATGACCCCTATGCCTGGTCTCCATGCATACCCTGGTTCTTATATAACCGCGAGGGTATTCGGACACACTCCGGACCGTCAGGTCCCGAGGTTGAAGCGAAAAGGTCGGACATGACAAATGATCTACAATCCGGCTAGAAGGCATTACACATGTCAATTATAATTACATAGTGAATCTGACTGATTGTATTCCTCTTCAATACCATCTAACAGGCTGTCTAGTTTACAGTCCTGTTGGGAATACTTTGCAGCCAATTCTATTTGGCCGTATACTAATCTCACAGGGATCTCCATCCCATCGGGCCCCATGGGTCCGACCTCGGCCATGTGGTTTGGGTCAGCCTTCATGTACCATGTCTTCACCATGGCCCAGGCCTCCCTGGCGCCTTGACGGCAGGCCGACATCTTCCACAATCGGAAGCGTCGCCGCGCTCCCTTCAGCTTCTCTACAAGCTCTCCAAGGCCTTCGGGCATGGAGACGGAGGGCCACAAGGCCTTCGGGCATCTTGGAGATCGTTCTTCTCCCGCCTCACCTTTTTCAGCACGCTCTCACCAGCCTTCAGCTGGCGTCGGAGTTGTTGCTCTTCCGGATTTAATCCGGCGCCATCTGCAATTTCATTTGTCAGATTTGCACCCACGCCGCACTTTGCAAAATACTTATCTTTCGAAGCGTATATTACCAGAGGGGGTCTCCTTGGGCTCCCCTGCCGCGGCTAGTGCGGCCTCAAGTTGGGCTTTGCACTCTTCCAGCTCCTGGGACAGTAGGGTATTCTTTTCTATAAGAACCTGCATAACAAATGATCCTTAAATCAGTTATTCTAACTGTTTCAAGTCTCAGGGGCTACTGGTATATATATAATTACCAAAAATTTCTTACCCGTATTTCTTTTACATATTGCTCCGTGGCTCTGGCTAGACCATTTTGAGCGGCATGGAGGTACGCATCTCCCGAATTGAAGGCATCCAATGCCTCTTGGGAGAAACAAGCATCGCGAAGAACTGTCTGGCGACGCCTGTGGTTCATGGCACTCTCCACCTCGGAATTGGTGACAGACAGCCTGTCCGCATCCTCTGTCGGAGGAGCGTCCGGTGTGCGCCTCGTGTTCGCCTCCGCTTCCGGACCAGGCTTTCGAGCCTGGCTGGTGGAGGCGCGATTGGCAACCTCTCTGGATATAGTCCGGCGAGGTCTCTTAGTCCTGAAGAGAGCACGAGTGTTAGTATGCCTTGAAGGAATAACACCTGGGAATAAGATGGCGTGCTATACCTTTGCGCCGGCGTCTCAGTCCGGACCGCACTTCTTTTCAGCCTGCGGGGCCTTGCCGCCCCTCGTTGGCTAGTCGCCGCAGGCTCGGCCTCCCGTCTCAAGGACCTCCCCTGCAAAACACGGTTGTCATACGGCAATCGAAAACACGCAAGGATAGATCCCTTTTCAAAGTGTTGGGACTTCGGTCTCAGTTACCTGTGAGGCTGGGAGTAGCCCTGGGTAATCGGCCGTAATGGCCACCAAGGCGTTGTCCTTGCTCAATTGATGAAACACCCCATCAATCAGCTCCACAGATAAGTCCGGATCCTCTTGAGAGGCTGGGTCGAGGAACCGTCCCGGATCCTCGGGTTGTGGAGGAGGGCTGTTTATTTCTTTAACAGCCTGGCGTAGTTCCTGCATTGAAGTCATTAGACTGAATATTTAACAATGGGAATACAAAATAGTTGGGCAAGTAAAAGTGTCCACTTACCCAACTTGGGGGATTGTACATAGAAAATTCACCCTGTGGGTTAACGCGGAGAAATTCCTCCTCTTCTCCCTTGTACAAAGTGGACAAGATCTTTATTAGAGCGGCAATCGAATCCGGCCCCTTACGGCCGTGGCGGGTGGTGTCGTCCTCCCCATTGAAGTCTCACATGGGGCAGCCTCTATACTGAAGCAGCTGCACCCCTCGCATGATGCATGCGGCCATGACCCCGATCATGGTAAGTCCGGAATGAGCTAACAATCTTATCTGGACCATCAGGTAAAGAACGTCATTGTTGCTTTCCCTCTGAGGGCTTCGTGGACGCCAGCTGAGGCACTTCTTTAGGGGAGCACTGTCGAACTCAGGGAGGCCGATCCAGACAGGATCCGGCAGCGGGACGTCCTCTATATAAAACCATTCCGAAGGCTAGTCTTCGGACGCCTTCTTTGGGGTTCCGGATAGATATCCGGTCCCGGCGATGCGCCACACTTCGGCTCCGCCCACTTGATATATTGACCCCTTCTTAGAACGGGGCACAAGGCAGAATAGCCTTTTCCACAGCACGAAATGAGCCTCACAGCCCAAAAACAGCTCGCAAAGGGCTACGAAGCCCGCGATATGCAATATGGAGGCAGGCGTGAGGTTGTGCAGCTGGAGGCCATAGAACTTCAGGAGCCCCCGGAGAAACGGATGAATTGGAAATCCGAGCCCTCCTATTAAGTAAGGGACAAGGCATACCCGTTCTCCTTTGGAGGGATTGGGGGCGCTCTCCGCTTGCTCTCCACCATTATAGGTGGCAAGTCCGGCTCGAACCGGGACCATATAGGCCGGGCGGAGAAATCCCTTGGTCCGGAGCGTCGCTAGATTGCTATGCGGGATGGAGCACCTCTTCCTATCTCCAGGCTGAGGGCTGGAAGGGCGAGAGGAGGAGCTGCGGCGGCCGGCCATGATAGAATGGACTTCTGTCGGATACGCTCTGATGAATACTCGCGGAGGGGACAAGGTGTGGTTTGGATCTAAATCCTCGTCCCCTTAAATAGGCGGCTCATTCACGCGACTAGGGGTGTAAATATAAAAAAAACACCCTGACTTTTCGTATTCGTTTGACACGTGGAAGACGACCATTATTGGGCGTACAAGCCAAGGAGCGCTACAAGAAACCAGACATTATTCAAAGGTACACGGAATTTGGAGAACCCGCCTTGCAATGCCGAAGACAATCTACGCGCCAGACTCGTCGTCATTGAAGCCTGGTTCAGGGGCTACTGAGGGAGTCCTGGATTAGGGGGAATCCGGATAGCCAGACTATACCTTCGGCCGGACTCCTGGACTATGAAGATACAAGATTGAAGACTTCATCCCGTGGCCGGAAGGGACTTTCCTTGGCGCGGAAGGCAAGCTTGGCGATATGGATATGTAGATTTCCTACCATTGTAACCGACTCTGTGTAACCCTAGCCCTCTCTGCTGTTTATATAAACCGGAGGGTTTTGGTCCGCAAGGACAACAATCATACCATAGGATAGCTTCTAGGGTTTAGCCTGCTTGATCTCGTGGTAGATCTACTCTTGTACTACCCATATCATCAATATTAATCAAGCAGGACGTAGGGTTTTACCTCCATCAAGAGGGCCCGAACTTGGGTAAAACATTTTGTCCCCTGCCTCCTGTTACCATCCGCCTAGACACACAGTTCGGGACCCCCTACCCGAGATCCGCCGGTTTTGACACCGACAATCGGCAAGCCATCGACAATAAATGGATCTTCAAGAAGAACACTTACGCTGACGGTAACGTTACTGTCTACAAAGCTCGACTTGTTGCGAAAGGTTTTCGACAAGTTCAAGGAGTTGACTACGATGAGACCTTCTCACCGTAGCGATGCTTAAGTCCGTCCGAATCATGTTAGCAATTGCCGCATTTTATGATTATGAAATTTGGCAAATGGATGTGAAGACTGCATTCCTGAATGGATTTCTGGAAGAAGAGTTGTATATGATGCAACCTGAAGGTTTTATCGATCCAAAGGGTGCTAACAAAGTGTGCAAGCTCCAGCGATCCATTTATGGATTGGTGCAAGCCCCTCGGAGTTGGAATAAACGTTTTGATAGTGTGATCAAAGCATATGGTTTTATACAGACTTTTGGAGAAGCCTATATTTACAAGAAAGTGAGTGGGAGCTCTGTAGCATTTCTAATATTATATGTGGATGACATATTGTTGATTGGAAATGATATAGAATTTCTGGATAGCATAAAAGGATACTTGTATAAGAGTTTTTCAATGAAAGACCTCGGTGAAGCTGCTTATATATTGGGCACCAAGATCTATAGAGATAGATCAAGACACTTAATTGGACTTTCACAAAGCACATACCTTGATAAAGTTTTGAAGAAGTTCAAAATGGATCAAGCTAAGAAAGGGTTCTTGCCGGTGTTACAAGGTGTGAAGTTGAGTAAGACTCAATGCCCGACCACTGCAGAAGATAGAGAGAAAATGAAAAGTGTTCCCTATGCTTCAGCCATAGGCTCTATCATGTATGCAATGCTGTGTACCAGACCTGATGTGTGCCTTTCTATTAGTTTAGCAGGGAGGTACCAAAGTAATCCAGGAGTGGATCACTGGACAGCGGTCAAGAACATCCTGAAATGCCTGAAAAGGACTAAGGATATGTTTCTCGTTTATGGAGGTGACAAAGAGCTCGTCATAAATGGTTACGTCAATGCAAGCTTTAACACTGATCCGGACGATTCTAAATCACAAACCAGATACGTGTTTATATTGAATGGTGGAGCTGTTAGTTGGAGCAGTTCTAAACAAACGTCGTGGCGGGATCTACGTGTGAAGCAGAGTACATAGCTGCTTCGGAAGCAGCAAATGAAGGAGTCTGGATGAAGTAGTTCATATCCGATATAGGTGTCATACCTAGTGCATCGGGTCCAATGAAAATCTTTTGTGACAATACTAGTGCAATTGCCTTGGCAAAGGAATCTAGATTTCACAAGAGAACCAAACACATCAAGAGACGCTTCAATTCCATCTGCGATCAAGTCCATGTGGGAGACATATAAATTTGCAAGATACATACAGATCTGATGTTGCAGACCAGTTGACTAAGCCTCTCTCACAAGAGAAACATGATCATCACCAAGGCTCCATGGGCGTTAGAATCATTATTGTGTAATCTAGATTATTGACTCTAGTGCAAGTGGGAGAATGAAGGAAATATTCCCTAGAGGCAATAATAAATTTATTATTTATTTCCTTATTTCATGATAAATGTTTATTATTCATGCTAGAATTGTATTAACCAGAAACATAATACATGTGCGAATACATAGACAAACAGAGTGTCACTAGTATGCCTCTACTTGACTAGCTCGTTGGTCAAAGATGGTTATGTTTCCTAACCATAGACATGAGTTGTCATTTGATAAACAGGATCACTTCATTAGGAGAATGATGTGATTGACTTGACCCATTCCGTTAGCTTAGCACTTGATCGTTTTAGTTTACTACTATTGCTTTCTTCATGACTTATACATGTTGAGGGAGTCCTGGATTAGGGGGTCCTCGGACAGCTGAACTATATCCCTTAGCCGGACTGTTGGACTATGAAGATACAAGATTGAAGACTTCGTCCCGTGTCTGGGTGGGACTCTCCTTTGCGAGGAAGGCAAGCTTGGTCGTTCGGATGTGTAGATCTCCTCCCTTGTAACTGACTTTGTGTAACCCTAGCCCCTCCGGTGTCTAAATAAACCGGAGGGTTTTAGTCCGTAGGACAACAACAATCATACCATAGGCTAGCTTCTAGGGTTTACGCTCTCCGATCTCGTGGTAGATCAACTCTTGTAATACTCATATCATCAAGATCAATCAAGCAGGAAGTAGGGTATTACCTCCATCGAGAGGGCCCGAACCTGGGTAAACATTGTGTCCCCCGCCTCCTGTTACCATCTGCCTTAGATGCACAGTTCAGGACCCCCTACCCGAGATCCGCCGGTTTTGACACCGACATTGGTGCTTTAATTGAGAGTGCCACTGTGTCGTCATCATAAGGCTTGATGGCTCCTTTGATCATCGGCAACGATGCAATCCAGGGTGCAGTTTTCTTCTCCGGACAGATCTTCGTATTCGGCGGCTTCGTACTGCGGGCCAACTCGCTCGGCCATCTGGAGCAGATCGAGAGCTATGCCCCTGGCCATCGGGTCAGGTTTGGAAGCTCGAACTATACCGCCGACATCCGCAGAGACTTGATCTTCGACGAATTCGATCCCATGTCAGGTACGCCGCACAGTCACAATGAGCATGATTTAGCTCTGCCATCGGACAGTGTTCGGGAGATCACACCTGTAACTACTCTGGCCCTCAATCCGGAACAGATCGCGCCGTCCGAGGATGGGTGGATGGACCCCACCACGGAGGCAGCACACTCAGCGGCGATAGAGCTGAATACTGACTTCACCTCCTATGAGGCCTGTGTTGCCGGACACTCGGATTCGTCCCCGGCCACAGACTCCGAACCGCTCGTGTCCGGCCCATCCAATCTGACTGGGCACCGATCATGGAGTTCACCTCCACGGATATCTTTCAACACTCGCCCCTAGGCGACGTCCTAAACTCATTACGGTCTCTCTCCTTGTCAGGAGACCCTTGGCCGAGCTATGTCCGGCTTGAGTGGGAAGCGGACGACGAAGAAATTCGTTCCCCACCCACCACCCACTTAATAGCCACTGTCGACGACTTAACCGACATGCTTGACTTCGGCTCCGAAGACATCAACGGTATGGACGACGATGCAGGAAACAAACAGGAACCACCAACCGCAGGGCGCTGGATTGCCACTTCATCACATGATATATACATGGTGGATACACCCCAAGAAAATGATGACGAGGAACGGGAGGAAGCAGCGAAGGACAATTCCCTCGAGAAGCAACCAAAGTGATGGCGTAAGCGCCGCTCCAAATCCCGCCCCGGCAAAAACAGCGATAACAATGCAAGAAAGAGTAACACCCCGATCGACCCCAAAGGAGACAATGACCACATGAACCCAGCGGTGGAGCAGGGTGAACCAGCGGACGGCGAACATAGTACGGAGCCGCTATCAGGTCCCGACGACCCTGAGGGTAAAACTCATCAACCTGTCTCCTTGAAAGACACTTAGAACAAGAGAACCTTCATAAAAGGCTCATTGAAACCTCGCGGAGCCTGAAGAAGCAGAAGCAAAGGCTTAAGACCGTGCAAAATATGGTCAACAACAGATGGAATAAAGTGCTTGACACGGAAGAAAAGCACGGCGGTAATCACCACACACAAAGCTATCCAAAGCGCAAGCTGTTGCCTGAATTCGACGATGAGGCCTTAGAGCCCACTCAGCCGGAAAATAAAACGGCCGATCAACCGGACCGGCCACCCCGTACACAAGTCAGCACACGACCTACGTGAGGACCTACACAAAAAATCCGATTTGACCAGGTCCATTTACGGACCTAGGAAGCATGTTCCGGCACAAAATCATCGTCGCCCAAATGACTATACTGACAAAATAATGGTTCGGAATCAAAACCGAACACTACAACGGTCAGACACACCCAAATACAAGGGGTGCCGCGCACCCCCTATGCTTCACCGACGAGGTACTGGATCATGAATTCCCAGAAGGATTCAAACCCGTGAACATAGAGTCATACGACGGAACAATAGACCCTGGGGTCTGGATTGAGGATTTTATCCTTCACATCCACATGGCTTGTGGAGATGATCTCCACGCCATCAAATACTTGCAATTAAAGTTGAAAGGACCAGCTAGGCACTAGTTGAAAATCCTCCCCGAAAACTCAATTGGAAGTTGGGAAGAGCTCAAGGATGCTTTCAGGGCTAATTTTCAAGGGACCTATGTCCGACCTCCGGATGTAGACGATTTAAGTCACATACTTCAACAACCTGGAGAGTCAGCCCGACAACTTTGGAACATATTCCTAACTAAGAAGAATCAAATTGTGGATTGCCCGGACGCCGAAGCCTTAGCGGCTTTCAAACATAGTGTCCGGGACGAATGGCTTGCCAGACACCTCGGCCAGGAAAAACCAAGGACAATGGCAGCCCTAACAAGCCTTATGACCCACTTTTGCGCGGGCGAGGATAGTTGGCTGGCCCGCAGCGGCAGCAGCGACCCAAGCACATCCGAAGTCAGGGATGGCAATGGAAAACCACGCGTAATAAAAGCAAGCGTCGAAGCAACAAAGACAGCCCTAACAACACGGCGGTAAACGCCGGATTCAGGGGCTCTCGACCCGGTCAACGGAAAAAACCATTCAAAGGCAGCAGAGATGGACCGTCCAACCTAAACAGGATTCTGGACAGATTATGTCAGATTCATGTTACCTCCGATAAACCTGCAAATCACACCAACAGAGAATGCTAGGTCTTTAAGAAGGCCAGCAAGCTAAATGCCGAACACAAGGGGAGGGAGACACCAAGTGAAGACGGGGATGAGCCTCACCAACAAAACACTGGGGGACAGAAAAAATTCCCCCAGAAATAAAAACAATGAACATGATTCATGTAATGAAGAGGAGGAGCACACGCGCGCTCTGAGACGTATGCACCCTAGAGCCCGTTGCCCCCAAGTTCAACCCTTGGTCGGCCTGCCTAATCACTTTTGATCGCATGGATCACCCGACTAGTATCTGGCACGGAGGATCGGCTGCCTTGGTACTAGACCCAATAATTGATGGATACCATCTCACCTGAGTCCTTATGGACGGCGGCAGTAGTCTTAATCTTATATATCAAGACACAGTCCGCAAAATGGGGATAGATCCAACAAGAATCAACCAAAGCAATACTACCTTTAAAGAAGTAGTACCAGGCCCAGAGGCACGCTGCACGGGCTCTATAATACTAGAGGTTGTATTCGGTTCTCCCGACAACTTCCAAAGCAAAGAATTAACCTTCGACATCGCTCCATTCCGAAGCGGCTATCAAGCACAACTCGGAAGAACAGCCTTCGCTCATTTTAACGCAATACCGCATTACGCTTATCTTAAGCTCAAGATGCCCAGTCCATGTGGCATCATCATAGTTAGCGGAAACTCGGACCGTTCCTTACATGCGGAGGAATGTACGGCGGCTTTCGCAGCCGAACACTGGACGACCCCTCCAACTAGAATAAATGATCGGACGAAAAGACCGCGGACACGGCTAGACGAGTCTGGCACCCCCCTCGCTGTAACAGTTCAGGTAAAACCGAGATTGGGTCGATGGATATACCCCCATAGGTGGCGCTAGGGGCTTCCCGCATGTAAAAAGGACTATAGTTCGGTTTGACCTTACTTAGATTGAATTTCAATGGTCTATTAATAATAACCAATTTTCCACATGTAGGCTTTCACCTAGGTTTTTTCTCTTGCAGATGACAATCGTGCTACACCCTTCCGGGACACGGCACAATGGAGACACAGGCGCAGACGTGCAGCAGGGCCCCGCTCAAAGGTTTATTTTTAGATTAAGACCCTGTGTAAACCTTTCTCACTGTCTGTTGTTGCTTTATGCCCTCCAGATACTTAACACAACCGAGAGGGATGCTGACGTTATTGGCATTTTCGCCACGTCAGACTAATGCATGTACCTGGAAATTTCGGATTCATTATCAAGGGCTTTGCTCAGCCCGGTATATGTTGTAAAGTCCGAATACCTTAGGGAGTGTTCGGCGTCGCGAGTTTGGCCTTATATGCATCAACTCCGAATCATGTCTTTGGTCAAATGTTGGGTTTTCCTGGCTCCCGTGTTTTGCTACCTTACGTTCCGCTCTATCGGCTAAGGTGGCACCGGGAGAACTACTTCGATTGAGCCCTGGTTCATCTGGGTGAGCACCTCATTAGAGAAAGCCGAAAACTGACTGTCATGATAAAGCGCGAGACTGGTCAACCACTCAATGACTCAGCAGAATCTTCGTGATTCCTCCGCATTAACGAAGGACCGGTTTCCCAGTCATGTATGTACGTGCACCGTATTTGGATAAGTGCGGAGGTATCAGGGGCTATATAGTAGCCCCACTGTCAAACACCTATGGCTAAGTGAAAGTGTTAAAGCAATATAGTCCGATTGCCTTGTTCGCCGCGCTATCACCTCCTTCATGGATCAAGACGTTGGATCAAGTGTGAATACGTGCTTTTCCGAACACCCCCGCATTATGTGCGTGGGGGCTGAAGCCGACGACTACAAACTTTCAGGTTATATACATACATAAAACGACCGCACAGGAGGCATCATAATACTTTCAGGCAAAAGTATAAACATAGCCTTTATAATTCAAAGAATATTGTTTTTACAATTGGGGCACATGTCACTCGAACATGATACTCTTCGAGCACCGTGCCTCTATTAACCGAGCACATTCTAGGACTTCTCCTAAATAGTGCTCGATCGAGACCTGGCCTACGACCGGACCCTGGGTTGCAATAGCGGTAGCATCCACCTCTGCCCAGTATGTCTTAACACGGGTAAGAGCCATCCGGGCACCCTCTATGCACGCCGACCTCTTTACAGCATCGATACGCTGCACAGCACAAGGGAATCGTTGCACTAAACCAAAATCACTATTCACCTTTGGCCCTTCCGGCCAAAGATGATCCATGGCAGACCTCATAGCAAGCCCAGACAACCTATGGAGCTCCGCCCACTCGGCCATTTGCTCATTTAAGAGCAACGGATGCGTCGGAGCACTGAACTGTGACAAGAACAACTTCTCTACTTCGTGATCTTCTTGATCCTTGAAAAACGCAGTCGCATCAGTAGCACTCATTGCCAAGTCCGCATACGCGTCTGCAGCACTCCATAATCGATCCAGAGGGGCATACTTCGGATCTTCGAACTTCGTCCGCAACAAAAAGGGCTTCCTAGCCATGATGTCTCTGGCTAGATGTAGCTCCTCCTCTGCCGCTCTGATTTTAGAATGGGTTTCCTTGGATGCCTCCACGGCACTCTTCAAGTCAGCCGCTCTCACTTGGCTTTCCTTTTCAAGAAGCTCATATCGGCCGACGGCATCTTTCAGCTCAACAGCCATCTTAGCTATTTTATCTTTGCTCTTGCGATGAGAAGCCTGTTTGGCTCTTAAATCTTCGGCCGCCTTTAGGGCGGCCACATCACTTCTCCTGGCTTGTTCCTTGGCTCGGGCAAGTTCCGCCCGAAGGGTCTCCACGGCGGCAGCTCCATCTGCAGTCACAACATACATAGATACTAGCATCATGCTCCTCTTAATATCTGTTGACCACCCGAAAATACATACCCTGTGCCTCGTCAAGCCGCTTATTCACAAGCGCAATGTCGGCATCTGCCGCATCAAGTTGTCGGCTTAGTCCGGCAAGCTCGGCAGTCCGGCCAGCCACAGGACCGTCAGCCGTCTGCATAGGATAGAAGCGTGATCATTACCATGGATTATGATTCTCTGTTTGCTGCCTCTCGACAGAAACCAGAGTCTCAGGGGCTACTATCGGTATAGAGCACACCTAGCGAGTGCGGTACCGTCAAAAATTTATATATTATTTTGCATACCTTAAAGCCTCTTAGCAGGCTCACAAAAGCTTCATGCAACCCACTTTTGGTGGATGAGATCCTCTCGATCACAGTACCCATTAAGATACGATGCTCCTCTGAGATTGCCGCTTGCTCCAAAAGATTCATCAGTACATCCGATTGCGCACCGGACAATCCCAGACTCTTTATGTTGCTCCCCTTAGGAGCCGAATACTCCGGACTTCGTGATGACACCTTCTGGCCCTGGCGGATCAGGAGAAATCCTCCATGATGACACCTCAGGGTCATCCGCCCCAGGAGGTGGGGAGACAAGGGGAGGCATTACGCTCTCCATCATCTCCGGAAGAAGATCCCCCGAAGACAAACTCCGTCGAGAAGGGCTACGATCCGGACTGCAAGACATACATCTTGATTATTGTCCGTGGAGATAAGGAAAAATATATTTACCAAAAGTACTTTTGTTCACTTACAGCTCGGTGGAGGGCTGACCCCCTTACGGGCACTGGGGGCAAGGACGCCCTCCGAGGCAGGGCCTCCTAGCGAGGGTTTCTTCTCTCGTTTGGAAACCTTTGTTTCCAAGTCTTCAAGAGCGGTCCTTTTCCTTCCTTGGGAAGAGGGAATTTCGGATTCTTCTCCCCGATTATCCTCCTTCATGGAGGTACTAATTCCCCCGGTTTGGATGAGTAATACGTGAGGCTCGTTTCGGCTTCTTCGTCTCTCCTTTTATCTTCCCCCGAGGGCACTTGATAAGGTGCGTACTCCAGCATCCTGGTGTTGGAAATATGCCCTAGAGGCAATAATAAAATGATTATTATATTTCCTTGTTCATGATAATTGTCTATTATTCATGCTATAATTGTATTGTCCGGAAATCATAATACATGTGTGAATACATAGACCATAATGTGTCCCTAGTGAGCCTCTAGTTGACTAGCTCGTTGATCAACAGATAGTCATGGTTTCCTGGCTATGGACATGGGGATGTCATTGATAATGGGATCACATCATTAGGAGAATGATGTGATGGACAAGACCCAAACCTAAGCATAGCACAAAGATCGTGTAGTTCATTTGCTGTAGCTTTTCTGGATGTCAAGTATCATTTCCTTAGACCATGAGATTGTGCAACTCCCAGATACCGTAGGAGTGCCTTGGGTGTGCCAAACGTCACAACGTAACTGGGTGACTATAAAGGTACATTACAGGTATCTCCGAAAGTGTCTGTTGGGTTGGCACGAATCAAGACTGGGATTTGTCACTCCGTATGACGGAGAGGTATCTCTGGGCCCACTCGGTAATGCATCATCATAATGAGCTCAATGTGATCACGTGGTTGATCACGGCATCATGCATTACGGTAAGAGTAAAGTGACTTGCCGGTAACGAGACTGAACAAGGTATTGGGATACCGACGATCGAGTCTCGGGCAAGTAACGTACCGATTGACAAAGGGAATTGAGTACAGGATTGATTAGGTCCTCGACATCGTGGTTCATCCGATGAGATCATCGAGGAGCATGTGGGAGCCAACATGGGTATCCAGATCCCCTTGTTGGTTATTGACCAGAGAGTCATCTCGGCCATGTCTGCTTGTCTCCCGAACCCGTAGGGTCTACACACTTAAGGTTCGGTGACGCTACGGTTGTATAGATATGAGTATGCAGTAATCCGAAAGTTGTTCGGAGTCCCGGATGAGATCCTGGACGTCACGAGGAGTTCCGGAATAATCCGGAGGTAAAGAATTATATATGGGAAGTTGTCATACGGTCACCGGAAAGGTTCGGGGGCATATCGGCATTGTACCAGGGCCACCGGAGGGGTTCCGGGGGTCCACCGGGAGGGGCCACCTCTCCCGGAGGGCCTTATGGGCTGTATGAGGAAGGGATCCAGCCCAAAGTGGGCTGGGGCGCCACTCCCCCTAGGGCCCATGCGCCTAGGGTTGGGGGAAACCCTAAGGGGGGGCGCCCCCTTGCTTGGGGGACAAGCCCCCCTCCCCTTGGCCGCCGCCCCCCCTCTAGATCTCATCTAGAGGGGGCCGGCCCCCTTCCCCCTTCCCCTATAAATAGAGGGCTGAGGGGAGGGCTGCAGAGTACATCCAAGGCGTAGCCCCTCCCCTCCCCAACACATCTCCTCCTCCGTCACGAGCTTGGCGAAGCCCTGCCAGAGTACTGCTGCTCCACCACCACCACGCCGTGGTGCTTCTGCTGGAGCCATCTTCCTCAACCTCTCCTTCCCCCTTGCTGGATCAAGAAGGAGGAGACGTCACGCTGACCGTACATGTGTTGAACGCGGAGGTGCCGTCCGTTCGGTGCTAGGATCTCCGGTGATTTGGATCACGTCGATTACGACTTCCTCATCCCCGTTCTTTGAACGCTTCCACGCGTGATCTACAAAGGTATGTAGATGCAATCCGATCACTCGTTGCTAGATGAACTCATAGATGGATCTTGCTGAAACCGTAGGAAAATTTTTGTTTTCTGCAACGTTCCCCAACAGTGGCATCATGAGCTAGGTCTATGCGTAGTTCTCCTTGCACGAGTAGAACACAATTTGTTGTGGGCGTAGATGTTGTCAACTTTCTTGCCGCTACTTGTCTTATCTTGCTTCAGCGGTATTGTGGGATGAAGCGGCCCGGACCGACCTTACACGTACGCTTACGTGAGACTGGTTCCACCGACTGACATGCACTAGTTGCATAAGGTGGCTAGCGGGTGTCTGTCTCTCCCACTTTAGTTGGAGCGGATTCGATGAAAAGGGTCCTTATTAAGGGTAAATAGAAGTTGACAAATCACGTTGTGGCTATTACGTAGGTAAGAAAACGTTCTTGCTAGAACCCTTTTGCAGCCACGTAAAACTTGCAACAACAATTAGAGGACGTCTAACTTGTTTTTGCAGCAAGTGATTTGTGATGTGATATGGCCAAAGTTGTGATGAATGATGAATGATATATATGTGATGTATGAGATCATGTTCTTGTAATAGGAATCATGACTTGCATGTCGATGAGTATGATAACCGGCAGGAGCCATAGGAGTTGTCTTTATTTTTGTATGACCTGCGTGTCATTGAGAAACGCCATGTAAATTACTTTACTTTATTGCTAAACGCGTTAGCCATAGTAGTAGAAGTAATAGTTGGCGAGCAACTTCATGGAGACACGATGATGGAGATCATGGTGTCATGCTGGTGATAAGATGATCATGGAGCCCCAAGATGGAGATCAAAGGAGCTATGTGATATTGGCCATATCATGTCACTATTATTATTTGATTGCATGTGATGTTTATCATGTTTTTGCATCTTGTTTACTTAGAATGGCGGTAGTAAATAAGATGATCCCTCATAATAATTTCAAGAAAGTGTTCCCCCTAACTGTGCACCGTTGCGACAGTTCGTTGTTTCGAAGCACCACGTGATGATCGGGTGTGATAGATTCCAACGTTCACATACAACGGGTGTAAGACAGATTTACACACGCGAAACACTTAGGTTGACTTGACGAGCCTAGCATGTACAGACATGGCCTCAGAACACAGAAGACCGAAAGGTCGAGCATGAGTCGTATAGAAGATACGATCAGCATGAAGATGTTCACCGATGTTGACTAGTCCGTCTCACGTGATGATCGGACACGACCCAATTAACTCGGATCATGTTATACTTAGATGACTAGAGGGATGTCTATCTAAGTGGGAGTTCATTATATAATTTGATTAGATGAACTTAATTATCATGAACTTAGTCTAAAATCTTTACAATATGTCTTGTAGATCAAATGGCCAACGTTGTCCTCAACTCCAACGCGTTCCTAGAGAAAACCAAGCTGAAAGACGATGGCAGCAACTATACGGACTGGGTCCGGAACCTGAGGATCATCCTCATAGCTGCCAAGAAAGATTATGTCCTAGAAGCACTGCTAGGTGACGCACCCGTCCCACAGAACCAAGACGTTATGAACGCTTGGCAGACACGTGTTGATGATTACTCCCTCGTTTAGTGCGGCATGCTTTACATCTTAGAACCGGGGCTCCAAAAGCGTTTTGAGCGACACGGAGCATATGAGATGTTCGAAGAGCTGAAAATGGTTTTCCAAGCTCATGCCCGGGTCGAGAGATATGAACTCTCCAACAAGTTCTTCAGCTGTAAGATGGAGGAAAATAGTTCTGTCAGTGAGCACATACTCACTATGTTTGGGTTATATAACCGCTTGACTCAGCTGGGAGTTAATCTCCCGGATGACGCGGTCATTGACAGAATCCTCCAGTCGCTTCCACCAAGCTACAAGAGCTTTGTGATGAACTTCAATATGCAGGGGATGGAAAAGACCATTCCTAAAGTATTTGCAATGCTGAAATCAGCAGAGGTAGAAGTCAAAAAGGACCATCAAGTGTTGATGGTGAATTAAACCACTAAGTTCAAGAAAGGCAAGGGTAAGAAGAACTTCAAGAAGGACGGCAAGGGAGTTGCCGCGCCCGGTAAGCAAGCTGCCGGGAAGAAGCCAAAGAATGGACCCAAGCCCGAGACTGAGTGTTTTTATTGCAAGGGAAGTGGTCACTGGAAGCGGAACTGCCCCAAATACTTAGCGGACAAGAAGGCCGGCAAAACGAAAGGTATATGTGATATACATGTAATTGATGTGTACCTTACCAATACTCGTAGTAGCTCCTGGGTATTTGATACCGGTGTAGTTGCTCACATTTGTAACTCAAAGCAGGAGCTGTGGAATAAGCGGAGATTGGCGAAGGACGAGGTGACGATGCGCGTCGGGAATGGTTCCAAGGTCGATGTGATTGCCGTCGGCACGCTACCTCTACATTTACCTACGGGATTAGTTTTGAACCTCAATAATTGTTATTTAGTGCCAAGTTTGAGCATGAACATTGTATCAGGATCTCGTTTAATACGAGATGGCTACTCATTTAAATCCGAGAATAATGGTTGTTCTATTTATATGAGAGATATGTTTTATGGTCATGCTCCTATGGTGAATGGTTTATCCTTAATGAATCTCGAGCGTAATGCTACACATATTCATAGTGTGAATGCCAAAAGATGTAAGGTTGATAATGATAGTCCCACATACTTGTGGCACTGCCGCCTTGGTCACATAGGTGTCAAACGCATGAAGAAGCTCCATACAGATGGACTTTTAGAGTCTCTTGATTACGAATCATTTGACACGTGCGAACCATGCCTCATGGGTAAGATGACCAAGACTCCGTTCTCAGGAACAATGGAGCGAGCAACCAACCTATTGTAAATCATACATACTGATGTGTGCGGTCCAATGAGTGTTGAGGCTCGTGGTGGCTATCGTTATGTTCTCACCCTCACTGATGACTTGAGTAGATATGGGTATATCTACTTAATGAAACACAAGTCTGAAACCTTTGAAAAGTTCAAGGAATTTCAGAGTGAGGTTGAGAATCAACGTGATAGAAAAATCAAGTTTTTGCGATCAGATCGTGGAGGAGAATACTTGAGTCACGAATTTGGTACACACTTAAGAAAATGTGGAATAGTTTCACAACTCACGCCGCCTGGAACACCTCAGCGTAATGGTGTGTCCGAACGTCGTAATCGCACTCTATTAGATATGGTGCGATCTATGATGTCTCTTACCGATTTACCGCTGTCATTTTGGGGCTATGCTTTAGAGACTGCCGCATTCACTTTAAATAGGGCTCCGTCGAAATCCGTTGAGACGACACCGTATGAATTATGGTTTGGGAAGAAGCCTAAGCTGTCGTTTCTAAAAGTTTGGGGATGCGATGCTTATGTCAAGAAACTTCAACCTGAAAAGCTCGAACCCAAGTCGGAAAAATGCGTCTTCATAGGATACCCTAAAGAAACTATTGGGTATACCTTCTACCTCAGATCCGAAGGCAAGATCTTTGTTGCCAAGATTGGATCCTTTCTAGAGAAGGAGTTTCTCTCGAAAGAAGTAAGTGGGAGGAAAGTAGAACTTGATGAAGTATTGCCTCTTGAACCGGAAAGTGGCGCAACTCAGGAAAATGTTCCTGTGGTGCCTGCACCAATTAGAGAGGAATTTAATTATGATGATCAAGATACTTCTGATCAAGCTCCTACTGAACTTCGAAGGTCCACAAGGACACATTCCGCACCAGAGTGGTACGGCAACCCTGTCTTGGAAATCATGTTGTTAGACAACGGTGAACCTTCGAACTATGAAGAAGCGATGGCGGGCCCGGATTCCGACAAATGGCTGGAAGCCATGAAATCCGAGATAGGATCCATGTATGAAAACGAAGTATGGACTTTGACTGACTTGCCCGTTGATCGGCGAGCCATAGAAAATAAATGGATCTTTAAGAAGAAGACAGACGCGGATGGTAATGTGACCATCTATAAAGCACGGCTTGTCGCTAAGGGTTATCGACAAGTTCAAGGGGTTGACTACGATGAGACTTTCTCACCCGTAGCGAAGCTGAAGTCCGTCCGAATCATGTTAGCAATTGCCGCATTCTATGATTATGAAATATGGCAAATGGACGTCAAAACGGTATTCCTTAATGGTTTCCTTAAGGAAGAATTGTATATGATGCAACCGGAAGGTTTTCTCGATCCTAAGAATGCTGACATGGTGTGCAAGCTCCAACGCTCGATTTATGGGCTAGTGCAAGCATCTCGGAGTTGGAACATTCGCTTTGATGAGATGATCAAAGTGTTTGGGTTTATGCAGACTTATGGAGAAGCCTGCATTTACAAGAAAGTGAGTGGGAGCTCTGTAGCATTTCTCATATTGTATGTGGATGACATACTGTTGATGGGAAATGATATAGAATTCTTGGAAAGCATAAAGGCCTATTTGAACAAGTGTTTTTCAATGAAGGACCTTGGAGAAGCTGCTTATATATTAGGCATCAAGATCTATAGAGATAGATCAAGACGCCTCATTGGTCTTTCACAGAGTACGTACCTTGACAAGATATTGAAGAAGTTCAAAATGGATCAGTCAAAGAAGGGGTTCTAGCCTGTATTGCAAGGTACGAGATTGAGCTTGGCTCAATGCCCGACCACGGCAGAAGATAGAGAAAAGATGAGTGTCGTCCCCTATGCCTCGGCCATAGGGTCTATCATGTATGCTATGCTGTGTACCAGACCTGATGTAAACCTTGCCATGAGTTTGGTAGGAAGGTACCAAAGTAATCCCGGCATGGAACACTGGACAGCGGTCAAAAATATCCTGAAGTACCTGAAAAGGACTAAGGAAATGTTTCTCGTTTATGGAGGTGACGAAGAGCTTGTCATAAAAGGTTACGTCGATGCTAGCTTCGACACAGATCTGGATGACTCTAAGTCACAAACCGGATACGTGTAAATTTTGAATGGTGGGGCAGTAAGCTGGTGCAGTTGCAAGCAAAGCGTTGTGGCGGGATCTACATGTGAAGCGGAGTACATGGCAGCCTCGGAGGCAGCACGCGAAGTAGTCTGGGTGAAGGAGTTCATTATCGACCTAGGAGTCATACCCAATGCGTCAGGCCCGATGACTCTCTTCTGTGACAACACTGGAGCTATTGCCCTTGCCAAGGAGCCCAGGTTTCACAGGAAGACCAGGCATATCAAGCGTCGCTTCAACTCCATTCGTGAAAGTGTTCAAAATGGAGACATAGAGATTTGTAAAGTACATACGGACCTGAATGTAGCAGATCCGTTGACTAAACCTCTCCCTAGAGCAAAACATGATCAACACCAGAATTCCATGGGTGTTCGATTCATCACAATGTAACTAGATGATTGACTCTAGTGCAAGTGGGAGACTATTGGAAATATGCCCTAGAGGCAATAATAAAATGATTATTATATTTCCTTGTTCATGATAATTGTCTATTATTCATGCTATAATTGTATTGTCCGAAAATCGTAATACATGTGTGAATACATAGACCATAATGTGTCCCTAGTGAGCCTCTAGTTGACTAGCTCGTTGATCAACAGATAGTCATGGTTTCCTGGCTATGGACATGGGGATGTCATTGATAACGGGATCACATCATTAGGAGAATGATGTGATGGACAAGACCCAAACCTAAGCATAGCACAAAGATCGTGTAGTTCGTTTGCTGTAGCTTTTCTGGATGTCAAGTATCATTTCCTTAGACCCTGAGATTGTGCAACTCCCGGATACCATAGGAGTGCCTTGGGTGTGCCAAACGTCACAACGTAACTGGGTGACTATAAAGGTACATTACAGGTATCTCCGAAAGTGTCTGTTGGGTTGGCACGAATCGAGACTGGGATTTGTCACTCCGTATGACGGATAGGTATCTCTGGGCCCACTCGGTAATGCATCATCATAATGAGCTCAATGTGATCAAGTGGTTGATCACGGGATCATGCATTACGGTACGAGTAAAGTGACTTGCTGGTAACGAGACTGAACAAGGTATTGGGATACCGACGATCGAGTCTCGGGCAAGTAATGTACCGATTGACAAAGGGAATTAAGTATGGGATTGATTAGGGCCTCGACATCGTGGTTCATCCGATGAGATCATCGAGGAGCATGTGGGAGCCAACATGGGTATCCAGATCCCGATGTTGGTTATTGACCAGAGTGTCATCTCGGTCATGTCTGCTTGTCTCCCGAACCCGTAGGGTCTACACACTTAAGGTTCGGTGACGCTAGGGTTGTATAGATATGAGTATGCAGTAATCCGAAAGTTGTTAGGAGTCCCGAATGAGATCCTGGACGTCACGAGGAGTTCTGGAATAATCCGGAGATAAAGAATTATATATGGGAAGTTGTCATACGGTCACCGGAAAGGTTCGGGTGCATATCGGTATTGTACCGGGGCCACCGGAGGGGTTCCGGGGGTCCACCAGGAGGGGCCACCACTCCCAGAGGGCCTTATGGGCTGTATGAGGAAGGGATCCAGCCCAAAGTGGGCTGGGGCGCCACTCCCCCTAGGGCCCATGCGCCTAGGGTTGGGGGAAACCCTAAGGGGGGCGCCCCCTTGCTTGGGGGGCAATCCCCCCTCCCCTTGGCCGCCGCCCCCCTCTAGATCTCATCTAGAGGGGGCCGGCCCCCTTCCCCCTTCCCCTATAAATAGAGGGGTGAGGGGAGGGCTGCAGAGTACATCCAAGGCGCAGCCCCTCCCCTCCCCAACACATCTCCTCCTTCGTCACGAGCTTGGCGAAGCCCTGTCGGAGTACTGCTGCTCCACCACCACCACGCCGTCGTGCTGCTGCTGGAGCCATCTTCCTCAACCTCTCCTTCCCCCTTGCTAGATCAAGAAGGAGGAGACGTCACGCTGACCGTACGTGTGTTGAACGCGGAGGTGTCGTCCGTTCGGCGCTAGGATCTCCGGTGATTTGGATCACGTCGAGTACGACTTCCTCATCCCCGTTCTTTGAACGCTTCCACGCGTGATCTACAAAGGTATGTAGATGCAATCCGATCACTCGTTGCTAGATTAACTCATAGATGGATCTTGGTGAAACCGTAGGAAAATTTTTGTTTTCTGCAACGTTCCCCAACACCTGGCTAGTACAGGATCTGGCGAGCCCTCGGGAGGGGGGGTCGAGCACCTGATCATCTTTGCCTTCCTTACCCAGTCCTGGCCAAGAGCAATTCTTTTAGAATTATGTTATGGCAAAGGAAAAAGGCAGTGTGTTCGGTCGTGGAAATACTTACCTGGGTATCTGGACGATTACAGTTGAGACCCGCATTCTCGGTGGTGTCCGGACACTTTATTCGTGATCTGAAGAACAATTTATACATCTCTTCGAGCGTCCCGCTGAAGAACTGCTGAATAGTTCACGGTCCTTCTGGGTTGAACTCCCACATACGAAGAGATCGACGTTGGCATGGCAGGACCTGACGAACTAGCATAACTTGCATTACTTTGATGAGACCGACGTCCCTCTTGAGGTGATCTCGGATGCGACTTTGCAATGTCGGCACGTCATTAACCAACCCCCAGTCTAGCCCCTTCTTGACCCATGACACCAATTGTGGTGGGGGGACCGAACGGAAGGCGGGGGAAGCCACCCACTTAGTACTTCGGGGAGCTGTGATGTAAAACCACTCCCGCTACCATAAGTTGGATATCTCCGAGAAGGAACCCTTTGGGCATGGGGCATTGACGTCTTTGCTTATTGTGGCACCTCCGCATTCTGCGTGTCACCCATCGATCATCTTCGGCTTCACATTGAAGGTCTTGAGCCATAAGCTGAAGTGTGGGGTGATGCGGAGGAAGGCCTCACATACGACAATAAACGACGAGATGTGAAGGATAGAATCCAGAGCTAAATCGTGGAAGTCGAGCCCATAATAGAACATGAGCCCTCTGACGAAGGGATCAAGACTAAAGCCTAGCCCTCGGAGGAAGTGGGAAACAAATACGACACTCTCGTTGGGTTCGGGAGTGGGGATGACCTGTCCTGGGGCAGGCAGCCTGTGCGAGATTTCGGCGGTCAGATACCTGGCCTCCCTTAGCTTCTTGATGTCCTCCTCTGTGACAAAGGAAGCCATCCACCGGCCCTGAAGGTTGGATCCGGACATGATTGAAGGTCCGAAGTGCTTCGCCTGAGCCTTGGGTGTTGGAACTCGGGGTGGGGGAAGGGAGGGATTGAGCGCGATAAGAAAAGGAAAAGCTTTGGCCCCTTTATAAAAAGGGCGAATATCAAGCGTCCTTCGCGTGGCCGTTTGGAACTTTCCTAAAATCGAGGAGTTGTACTAACAAGCACGATTGGGTTACCCACACCCGTATTGATGAGAATCCCGTGATAAGGGGACACGATCTCTGCTTCGACAAGACGTGCCAATAAAACCGCCTCGCAACACGTGCAGTGGCTGGTTGGGAAAACGGATCGAATAATGACCGAGGCCAGGGTGTGATGTCACGTTATAAAAAGTTGTCAGCAGATTAGATTTGTGGAAATATTATATTCTCTATGGTGGTATGTGGATTTGTTTTGCAGAGCCGGACACTATCCTTGTGTTCAAAATCTTCTATGGAGTATTCGAAGGAGGAACCCGCCTTGCAAATCCGACGACAATCTGCGCGCCGGACTTATCGTCATTGAAGCCTTGTTCAGGGGCTACTGAGGGAGTCCTGGATTAGGGGGTCCTCGGACAGTCGGACTATATCCCTTGGCCGGACTGTTGGACTATGAAGATACAAGATTGAAGACTTCGTCCCGTGTCTGGGTAGGACTCTCCTTTGCGTGGAAGGCAAGCTTGGCCTCTCAGATGTGTAGATCTCCTCCCTTGTAACCAACTTTGTGTAACCCTAGCCCCTCCGGTGTCTATATAAAGCGGAGGGTTTTAGTCCGTAGGAAAACAACAATCATAGCATAGGATAGATTCTAGGGTTTAGCCTCTCTGATTTCGTGGTAGATCAACTCTTGTAATACTCATATCATCAAGATCAATCAAGCAGGAAGTAGGGTATTACCTCCATCGAGAGGGCCCGAACCGGGGTAAACATTGTATCCCCCGCCTCCTGTTACCATCCACCTTAGACGCACAGTTCGGGACCCCCTACCCGAGATCCACCGGTTTTGACACCGACACATGTTCCTATGACTATGAGATTATGCAACTCCCGATTACCGGAGGAACATTTTTTGTGCTACAAAACATCACAACGTAACTGGGTGATTATAAAGGTGCTCTACAGGTGTCTCCGATGGTACTTGTTGAGTTGGCATAGATCGAGATTTGGATTTGTCACTCCGATTGTCGAAGAGGTATCTCTGGGCCCTCTCGGTAATGCACATCACTATAAGCCTTGCAAGCAATGCAACTAATGAGTTAGTTGCTTGATGATGCATTACGGAACGAGTAAAGAGACTTGCCGGTAACGAGATTGAGCTAGGTATTGAGATACCGACGATCGAATCTTAGGCAAGTAACATACCAATGACAAAGGGAACAACGTATGTTGTTATGCGGTTTGACCGATAAAGATCTTCGTAGAATATGTAGGAGCCAATACGAACATCTAGGTTCCACTATTGGTTATTGACCGGAGACATGTCTCGGTCATGTCTACATGGTTCTCGAACCCGTAGGGTCCGCACGCTTAATGTTCGGTGACGATCGGTATTATGAGTTTATGTGATTTGATGTACCGAAGGTATTTCGAAGTCCCAGATGTGATCACGAACATGACGAGGAGTCTCGAAATGGTCGAGACATAAAGATTGATATATTGGACAACTATATTCGGACACCGGAAGTGTTCCGAGTGATTTCAGAGAAAACCGGAGTGCCGGAGGGTTACCGGTACCCCCCCCCCCCCCCCGGAGAAGTAATGGGCCACATGGGCCTTAGTGGAGAGAGAGGGTCGGCTAGGGCAGGCTGCGCCCCCTCCCTCTCTGGTCCGAATTGGACTAGGGAAGGGGGGCGGCGCCCCCCTTTCCTTCTCCCTCTCCTCCTTCCTTTCCCCCTCCTAGTAGGAGTAGGAAAGGGGAGTCCTACTCCTACTAGTAGGAGGACTCCTCCTCCTGGCGCGCCCTGCAAGGGCCGGCCGGCCTCCCCCTTGCTCCTTTATATACGGGGGCAGGGGGCACCCTAGGACACACAAGTTGATTGTTCCAAGCCGTGTGCGGTGCCCCCCTCCACCATAATCCACCTCGACCATGTCGTAGCGGTGCTTAGGTGAAGCCCTGCGTTGGTAGCAACATCATCACCGTCATCACGCCATCGTGCTGATGGAACTCTCCCTTGAAGCTCTGCTGGATCGGAGTTCATGGGGCGTCATCGAGCTGAACTTGTGCTGAACTCGGAGGTGCCGTGCATTCAGTACTTGGATCGGACGGATCGTGAAGACGTACGACTACATCAACCGTGTTCTCATAACGCTTCCGCTTACGGTCTACGAGGGTACGTGGACGATACTCTTCCCTCGTTGCTATGCATCACCATGATCTTGCGTGTGCGTAGGAATTTTTCTGAAATTACTACGTTCCCCAACACGTACGTACCTACACAGTGCATATATTGTATCATAGAGTAGTTACTGCTTCTTTGCCACATCATCATATTTTCTATTCCCAAGTGCATGATACCGGCTATGATACCCCCACTATGGCCACCCTAAGGCTGGTCGTAATATGGGAGTATCAAGCGGTATCATGCATGCCAACTAGACTTTTTGGATGATGTGGCACACAGTTAAATGAGGAAAGAGAGGGTGTGGTATCATATCATGATAGCGTATCTTATTAAATATTGTACTACTTTGGGTCATGCATGGCAATTAATTAGGCAACCTAAGATACTAAATTATAATACTATGCATGCGCGCATTACAAATGTATTACCGATCATATACTAGTATCATGCATATATACTCCCTCCTTCCCGGTTTATAGGCTTATCTCAAAATTTTAGTTTTTCCTTTTTATAAGGCTCAATTTGGGGTTCATGATCTCGGCTAGGACTACGTCGGTATTTCCCCAAAGAGGAAGGGATGATGCAGCATAGTGACGATAGGTATTTCCCCTAGTGATGAAACCAAGGTTATCGAACCAGTAGGAGAACCAAGCAACACAACATAAATTGCCCCTGCACACAAATAACAACCACGTGCAACCCGACGTGTTAAAGGGGTTGTCAATCCCTTTCGGGTAACGATGCCAGAAATTGGCAAACAAACGTGAGATAAACTTGTAGCAGATTGATAGATCAAACACCAAATAAAATAAATAGAATAAAGCACAACAAGGTATTTTTGTATTTTTGGTTTAATAGATCTAAAAATAAATGCAAAAGAAAAGTAGATTGCAAAGGCAAATATATGAGAAAGAGACCTGGGGGTCGTAGGTTTCACTAGTGGCTTCTCTCGAGAAAAATAGCAAATGGTGGGTGAACAAATTACTGTTGGGCAATTGATAGAACTTCAAATAATCATGAAGATATCTAGGCAATGATCATTATATAGGCATCACATCCAAGATTACTAGACCGACTCCTGCTTGCATCTACTACTATTACTCCACACATCTACTGCTATCCAGCATGCATCTAGTGTATTAAGTTCATGGAGAAATGGAGTAATTCAATAAGAACGATGACATGATGTAGACAAGATCTATCTATGTAGAGATAGACCACATCATTTTATCCTTAGTAGCAACAATACATACGTGTCGGTTCCCCTTCTGTCACTGGGATCAAGCACCGTAAGATCGAACCCACTACAAAGCACCTCTTCCCGTTGCAAGATAAATAGATCAAGTTTGCCAAACAAAACCCAAATATAGGAGAAGAAGTACGAGGCTATAAGAGATCATGCATAAAAGAGATCAAAGAAACTCAAATACCTTCATGGATATAAAAAGATATAACTGATCATAAACTCAAAGTTCATCAGATCCCAACAAACACACCGCAAAAAGAGTTACATCATATGGATCTCCAAGATACCATTGTATTGAGAATTTAGCGAGAGAGAGGAAGCCATCTAGCTACTAACTACGGACCTGGAGGTCTAAAAGAACTACTCACGCATCATCGGAGAGGCACCAATGGAGGTGGTGAACCCCATCCGAGATGGTGTCTAGATTGGGTCTGGTGGTTCTGGACGCTGCGGTGGCTGGATCAATATTTCATCGACTCCCCTAGGGTTTTGGGTATATTGGGGTATTTATAGAGCAAAGAGGTGGTCAGGGGGGGCACCCGAGATGGGCACAACCCACCAGGGCGCGCCTGGGCCTCTTGGCATGCCCTAGTGGGTTGTGCCCTCCTCGGAGCACCCCCTAGGCACAGCTAGGGCCCATTAGGTGTCTTCTGGTCCACAAAAAATCTCCATAAAGTTTTGTGGTATTTGGACTCTGTTTGGTATTGATTTTCTACGATGTAAAAAACATGCAAAAAATAGCAACTGGCAGTTGACACTATGTCAATAGGTTAGTACCAAAAAATGATATAAAATGACTATAAAATGATTATAAAACATCCAAGATTGATCATATAACAGCATGGAATAATCAAAAATTATAGATACATTGGAGACGTATCAGTATCCCCAAGCTTAACTCCTACTCGTCCTCGAGTAGGTAAGTGATAAAAACAAAATTTTTGATGTGGAATGCTGCCTATCATGTCATATCATATTCTTTTCTTTATAGCATGGACCTTTGGACTTTTATATTGTTCAAAGCAATAGTCTAGTTTTGAAATCATAATTCAAATACTCAAGCATATCAACAAGCAACCATGTCTTTGAAAATATCAATGCTAAAATAAGGTAACCCTAGCCCATCATGCTCAATCATTGATCCATTCATGAAACACACTCACATATTAACTACACGCAACGCTCAAGTACGATCATAGTGCCTCCTATAGTTGGTTCTTTTATAAGAGAAGATGGAGACTCAAATTCAAAAATAAAAATTGCAAAAAGTAAAAGAAAGGCCCTTTGCAGAGGGAAGTAGGGATTTGTAGAGGTGCTAGAGATAAAAACATTTTGGGAGGTGTATCCTTCCCACCAAGGAAAATTACTTAGAGTTCCTAGAACTTTCCATGCTAGATATATCATAGGTGTTTCCCAAACAGAAATAAAGTTTATTCCTTTTTCAACCATACTTTCACTTTCCATGGCTAGCCGTATCCATGGTTGCCCTCCATACCAACACTTTCCAGGGAATTTATTATTTGACAGCACAAAGTAAATTCATTTTTCATTTCGGGACTGGGCATCCCTAATACCTTTGCCTTACTCTCATGCAATGACAAGTGAATAAACACTCATCATGAGAATAACACATCTAGCATGGAAAATATTAGCCACCCCTCACCGCTCCACGAGCGAAACGAACACAAAAAAGAGAAGTTTATTTTGAAAATTAGAGATGGCACATACAAATTTGCTCAGAACGACATATAGGTAGATATAGTGGACTCATGTGGCAAAACTGGTTTAAAGGTTTTTGGATGCACAAGTAGAGATCAAACTTAGTGCAAAATGAAGGCTAGCAAAAGATTGAGAAGCGACCAACCAAGAAACGAGTAATCTCATAAGCGAGCATTAAGCATAATTAACACCGAATAATGCACCACAAGTAGGATATAATTTCATTGCATAATTATTGACTTTCGTTCTTGCATAGGGAATCACAAACCTTAACACCAATATTCTTACTAAAGCATAATTACTCATCAACATAACTCATATATCACATCATCATATCTCAAAATTATTACTAAGAATCAAGTTTATTTTGTCCAATGATCTTCATGAAAGTTTCTATTATATCCTTCTTGGATATCTATCACTTCGGAACTAATTTTCATTTGTTGCTTTTGATAAGCTCAAATAAATATAAGTGAAGATCCTGAGCATCCGATCAAAAATAAGAAGATCATGAGCATAATTTTTATTTCTCTCCAAATAATTTAAGTGAAGCAAGAGAGAATTTCTTGAAAATTTTACTAACTATCAAATATATCTAAGTGAAGCAAGAGAGCATTTCGTCAAAAAAATACTAAAGCACACCGTGCTCAAAAAGATATAAGTGAAGCACTAGAGCAAGTCCATAGCTCATAAAAGATTTAAGTGAAGCATAGAGAGCAATTCTAACAAGTGATGACATAATTTTGGCTCTCTCAAATAGGTGTGTCCAGCAAGGAATCAAGACTTAAAACACAAAGTAAAACAAGCAAAGATTCATATCATACAAGACGCTCCAAGCAAAACACATAGTATGTGACGAATAAAAATATAGCTTCAAGTAAAATACAGATGGTTGTTAGAAGAAAGAGGGGATGCCACTCGGGGGCATCCCCAAGCTTAGTTGCTTGCTCTCTTTTGGATAATAACGGGGGATGCCGGGGCATCCCCAAGCTTAGGCTCTTCTTACTCCCTATTCCTTCATCCATCGTATGATAACCCAAAACTTGAAAACATCAATCACACAAAACTCAACAAAAACCTTCGTGAGATCCATTAGTATAAGAAAGCAAATCAGTACTATAAGTACTGTATCAAACCAATTCATATTTTCTTATTGCATTATATCTACTTTATTCCAACTTTTCTATGGCTACAACTCATCAAAGAAAAACCATAGAGCCATAAAAATAAGCACACAACGCAAAGAAAACAGAATATATCAAAACAGAACAGTTTGTAGTAATCTGGGTGTTTCGAATACTTATGTAACTCCAAAAATTATGAAAAATAGGATGACCTGAGAAATTTGTATATTGATCTACTAAAAAATGAATTGGCATTTTATCACACTCTGATAAAAAATGAGAATTAGTTTCGTAAGATCAAAAGTTTCTGTTTTTTCAGCAAGATCAAACAACCATCACCCAAGAGGATCCTAAAGGCTTTACTTGGCACAAACACTAATTAAAACATAAAAAAACACAATCATAACAGTAGCATAATTGTGCTAACACTCAAAAAAGGAAGCAAAAAGCAAAAATTTTATTCATTGGGTTGCCTCCCAACAAGCGTTATAGTTTTACGCCCTTAGCTAGGCATAAAGCAAGGATCTAGGTTTTGTCATCTTTGTTTCGAGATCCATAAGATGATCTCATGATTGATTCATATGGTGGCCTGATTCTTGTTCTAGGAAAGTGTTCTATACCATTCCTCAAGGGAAATTGGAACTTGATATTGCCTTCTTTCATATCAATCACGACACTAATAGTGCGTAAAAACGGTCTACCAAGAATAATTGGACAAGACGGATTGCGATCAATATCAAGAAAAATAAAATCTATGGGCACATATTCCTATTTGCAAGAATAAGAACATCATTAATTCATCCCATAGGATTTTTAATAGTAGAATCCGCCAAGTGCAAATTCAAAGAACATTCTTCAAGATCGGTAAGACCAAGAACATCACATAAAGATTTCAGAATAGTAGAAACACTAGCACCCAAGTCACACAAAGAAAAGCACTCATAATTTTTAATCTTGACTTTGATAGTAGGTTCCCATTCATCATGCAATTTTCTAGGAATTGATACTTATAATTCCATTTTTTCTTCAAAAGCTTTCAACATAGCATCAACAATATGTTTAGTAAAAGCTTTATTTTGTTCATAGGCATGGGGTGAATTTATCATGGATTGCAACAAAGAAATACAATCAATCAAAGAGAAATTATCATAATTAAAGTCTTTGTAAGCTAAAAGAGTGGGTACATCACTAGCTAAAGTTTTGACCTCTTCAAACCCACTTTTATCAATTTTCTCAACAAGATTTTCACCCTCCGAATTATCGGGACACCTTCTAGCTAAAGTTGACTCTTCTCAAGTCCCTTTTTCATCAATCTTAAGTTTACTAAACAAGAAATCAATAGAAGAAACACCAATCATTTTAAGATCTTCATCACTTTTACAAAAGTAATCGCTAGAAAATGCTTTTTCTAAAAAAAAATCTCTTTTAGCTCTAAGCATGGCGCTTCTTTTCTTACTTTCAAATATAAAGAGATTTAATTGATTCATCGCCCTTAGGCACAAAAAATTTCATCTTGAGATTTTCCGCATCATGAGAAATTCTATCAACACTTCTAGACAAATCATCAATCTTACTCAACTTTTCTTCTATGGAAGTGTTGAAAACTTTTTGCGTGTTGATAAATTCTTCAATATTATTCTCAAGATCAGAGGTGTTCCTATTATTATTATAAGATTGATTTCCATAGAAATTACCATAATTATTAGAGGAATTACTAGGAAAAAGGCCTAGGATTAAAATTACCTCTATAAGCATTGTTATTGAAATTATTTCGAGAAATAAAATTCACATCTATGGCATCACTATTTTGATCAATAAGAGTGGACAAAGGCATATCATTAAAATCAATAGGAGCACTTTTACTAGCAACCAATTTCATAAGAGCATCAACTTTTTCACTCAAAGAAGAAATTTCTTCAACCGAATAAACTTTTTTACTAGTAGGAGCTCTTTCGGTATGCCATTGCAAATAATTTGCCATAATATTATCAAGCAATTTGGTGGATTCACCCAAAGTAATTTCCATAAAAGTACCACCAACGGCGGAATCTAAAAGATTACGAGAAACAAAATTCAATTACGCATAAAAAATTTGTATGATCATCCAAAGATTTAACCCATGAGTTGGGCAATTCCTTAGCATCATTTTCATCCTTTCCCAAGATTTTGCAACATGCTCTTGTTCAAGTTGCTTGAAATTCATGATCTGGGTTCTAAGGGAAATAACTTTTGCGGGCGGAAAATACTTAGTGATAAAAGCATCTTTGCACTTATTCCAAGAATTGATACTGCTTCGAGGCAAAGAAGACAACCAAATTTTTGTAGAATCACACAAAGAAAAAGGAAATAATTTCATCTTCACCACATCATTGTCCACATCTTTTTTCTTTTGCATATCGTATAATTCCACGAAGGTATTAAGATGGGACGCGACATCCTCATTAGGAGTACTGGAAAATTGATCTTTCATAACAAGATTCAACAAAGCAATATTAATATCACAAGACTCCGCACTAGTGGCGGGAGGAGCAATCGGAGTGCCGATAAAATCATTGTTGTTGGTATTTGAGAAATCACATAACTTGGTGTTCTTTTGAGTCATGATGACCACACAACAAGATTGCACTCAAAAACAGATCCGTCAAGAAAACGGCGAATGGAAAAGGAGGGGCGAATAAAATGGCAATTGTTTGTGAAGTGGGGGAGAGGAAAACAAGAGGCAAATTGGAAACAATGTAAATTGCGAGGAGATGATATTTGTGATTAGGAACCTGGTATATGTTGAAGATCCTCCCCGACAACGGCGCCGGAAATTCCTTTTGATGTCAGCTAGGACTACGTCGGTATTTCCCCAAGGAGGAAGGGATGATGCAGCACAACGACTGTAGGTATTTCCCTCGGTGATGAAACCAAGGTTATCGAACCAGTAGGAGAACCAAGCAACACAATGTAAACAGCCCCTGCACACAAATAACAACCACTCGCAAACCGACGTGTTAAAGGGGTTGTCAATCCCTTTCGGGTAACGGCGCCAGAAATTGGCAAACGAACGTGAGATAACATTGTAGTAGATTGATAGATCGAACGCCAAATAAAATAAATAAGAATAAAACACAGCAAGGTATTTTTGTATTTTTAGTTTAATAGATCTGAAAATAAATACAAAAGAAAAGAAGATCGCAAAGGCAAATATATGAGAAAGAGACCCGGGGGTCGTAGGTTTCACTAGTGGCTTCTCTCGAGAAAAAGAGCAAACGGTGGGTGAACAAATTACTGTTGGGAAATTAATAGAACTTCAAATAATCATGACGATATCTAGGAAATGATCATTATATAGGCATCACATCCAAGATTAGTAGACCGACACCTGCCTGCATCTACTACTATTACCCCACACATCGGCCGCTATCCAACATGCATCTAGTGTATTAAGTTCATGGAGAAACGGAGTAATGAAATAATAACGATGACATGATGTAGACAAGATCTATCTATGTAGAGATAGACCCCATCGTTTTATCCTTAGTAGCAATGATACATACATGTCGGTTCCCCTTCTGTCACTGGGATCAAGTACCATAAGATCGAACCCACTACAAAGCACCTCTTCCCATTGCAACATAAATAGATCAAGTTGGCCAAACAAAACCAAAATATCAGAGAAGAAATACGAGGCTATAAGATATCATGCATAAAAGAGATCAAAGGAACTCAAATACTTTCATGGATATAAAAAGATATAACTGATCATAAACTCAAAGTTCATCAGATCCCAACAAAACACACCGCAAAAAGAGTTACATCGTATGGATCTCCAAGAGACCATTGTATTGAGAATTCAGCGAGAGAGAGGAAGCCATCTAGCTACTAACTACGGACCCGATGGCCTACAAAGAACTACTCAAGCATCATCGGAGAGGCACCAATGGAGGTGGTGAACCCCATCCGAGATGGTGTCTAGATTGGATCTGGTGGTTGTAGACTCTGCGGCAGCTGGATCAATATTTCGTCGACTCCCCTAGGGTTTTGGGAATATTGGGGTATTTATAGAGCGAACAGGCGGTCCAGGGGGCACCCGAGGTGGGCACAACCCACCAGGGCGCGCCTGGGCCTCCTGGTGCGCCCTGGTGGGTTGTGCTCTCCTCAGAGCACCCCCTAGGCGCAGCCTGGGCCCCTTAGGTGTATTCTGGTCCATAAAAAATCTCTGTAAAGTTTCATGGTATTTGGACTCCATTTGGTATTGATTTTCTGCGATGTAAAAAACATGCAAAAAACAACAACTGGCTCTTGGCACTATGTCAATAGGTTAGTACCAAAACTGATATAAAATGATTATAAAACATCCAAGATTAATAATATAATAGCATGGAACAATCAAAAATTATAGATACGTTGGAGACGTATCATGTTGGGGAACGTAGTAATTTCAAAAATTTCCTACGCATACGCAGGATCATGGTGATGCATAGCAACGATAGGGGAGAGTGTGTCCACGTACCCTCGTAGACCGAAAGCAGAAGCGTTAGAACAACACGGTTGATGTAGTCGTACATCTTCACGATCCGACCGATCCAAGTACCGAACGCACGGCACCTCCGAGTTCAGCACACGTTCAGCTCGATGACGTTCCACGAACTCCGATCCAGCAGAGCTTCGAGGGAGAGTTCCGTCAGCACGACGGCGTGTTGACGGTGATGATGATGCTACCGACGCAGGGCTTCGCCTAGGCACCGCTACGATATGATCGAGGTGGATTATGGTGGAGGGGGGCACCGCACACGGCTAAAACATCAATCATCAATTTTTGTGTCTCCAAGGGGTACCCCCTCCCCGTATATAAAGGAGTGGAGGAGGGGGAGGGCCGACCCTCTCTATGGCGCACCCTAGGGGAGTCCTACTCCCACTGGGAGTAGGATTCCCCCTTTCCTAGTAGAACTAGGAGCCCTTCCAAGTAATAGGAGTAGGAGAGAAGGAAAGGGAAAAGAGAAGAGAAGGAAGGAGGGGGCGCCACCCCTCCCCCTAGTCCAATTCGGACTAAGCATTGGGGGGGCGCAGCCTCTCCTCTCTCTTTCCCCTAAAGCCCAATAAGGCCCATATACTCCCCGGCGAATTCCCGTAACTCTCCGATACTTCGAAAAATACCCAAATCACTCGGAACCTTTCCGATGTCCGAATATAGTCGTGCAACATATCGATCTTTACGTCTCGACCATTTCAAGATTCCTCGTCATGTCTCCGATCTCATCCGGGACTCCAAACTACCTTCGGTACATCAAATCACATAAACTCATAATACCGATCGTCACCAAACTTTAAGGGTACGGACCCTACGGGTTTGAGAACTATGTAGACATGACCGAGACACGTCTCCGGTCAATAACTAATAGCGGAACCTGGATGCTCATATTGGCTCCCACATATTCTACGAAGATCTTTATCGGTCAAACCGCATAACAACATACGTTGTTCCCTTTGTCATCGGTATGTTACTTGCCCAAGATTCGGTCGTCGGTATCTCAATACCTAGTTCAATCTTGTTACCGGCAAGTCTCTTTACTCATTCCATAATACATCATCCCGCAACTAACTCATTAGTTACAATGCTTGCAAGGCTTATAGTGATGTGCATTACCGAGTGGGCCCAGAGATACCTCTCCGACAATCGGAGTGACAAATCCTAATCTCAAAATACGCAACTCTACATACCTTCGGAGACACTTGTAGAGCACCTTTATAATCACCCAGTTATGTTGTGATGTTTGGTAGCACACAAAGTGTTCCTCCGGTAAACGGGAGTTGCATAATCTCATAGTCATAGGAACATGTATAAGTCATGAAGAAAGCAATAGCAACATACTAAACGATCAAGTGCTAAGCTAACAGAATGGGTCATGTATATCACATCATTCTCCTAATGATGTGATCCCGCTAATGAAATGACAACTCATGTCTATGTTTAGGAAACTTAACCATCTTTGATTAACGAGCTAGTCAAGTAGAGGCATACTAGTGACTCTATGTTTGTCTATGTATTCACACATGTATTATGTTTCCGGTTAATACTATTCTAGCATGAATAATAAAAATTTATCATGAAATAAGGAAATAAATAATAACTTTATGATTGCCTCTAGGGCATATTTCCTTCAGTCTCACACTTGCACTAGAGTCAATAATCTAGTTCACATCGCCATGTGATTTCTATCCCTAATAATAAAGCACGGATTGACTCCGTGGGTTCGCCGTCACAATACGCTTTCTTCTCATATCATAATACGCTTTTATAATTTGTGTAGATAAACTCGTAATATAAACGAGGTGGTACTAATTTGAAGTCTGCACGTAAATAAAAGCTTCCTCTATTTATTCCCTGTCGTATATGATGTGTATTAGGCCTGCCCTACGCTCTTTTGGGCCTCATCCACGGCCAGTCTAGCACTCTTCCGATCCAAAAATACCAACACGTCAAGCTGCACAATACATAGGGCCAAGTGGACTTCTAATCAGCCTTTTCATGTTAGTTTACTCATTAAAAATATAGCGCCGGATGACCAACACTCCTTGCCTACGTGCGTTTGCCTGCCGCTACGTACATGCATGCCTGGCTCGCGTGTGTGTGGTGCGCGTGCATGCTGTTGCCGCTGATTGCCACACTAGAATATGATCCGTATTTTAAAGTTCTTACAAATTAAACTGGCTATTTGTTATTTCTCCTATACAATAGGAGAGATATCGATATGTTTTTCTAGAAAAAGAAGAGTATGAATTCAAGGTCCGTGCTTCATCTATTCTGTGATACGCCGTCGTACAACACGAGTATTTTTTTCGAAATGGTGATAAAAGATTTACCTCATCGATTAATTACAACGTGAGTACTATATTCTATGCGATCAGATTATGAAAGGGGTAAAAGGCTGTTATAAAATGTATTTGCCACTGCAGGAATTCAAACTCGCAACCTCCCTGTCCTGTAATTAATCCGCTACCAACTAAGCTAACCGAATTAATCCCACCTTGCCACTTTATATCTCATCCTCCTAATTTATGTAGGATTTCAACCGACATTGTAATGTGCAGCAAGATAAATAATAAGGAAAGAAAAGGATTTGAGATGTGGGATACTAATAAGGAAAGCCTTCCACGCCGAAGCAAATTTGAGAAACAAATTTGTGCGGCAAGGGAAATAATAAGGAAGGAAAAGGAATTGAGATGGGGGATAATAAGGAAACCAATCCACACCGAGGCAAAGGATTGGAGAAGGAAATTGAGATAGGAGATAACAAGGAAATTGCTAGAATAAATTAAGAGGCTTCCGTTCGAGGAGTATAAGGAAAGATCCTGTCAAGAAAAAAATTATAAAGGAAAGAGGGTTGGGTATTTAAATTAAATCGACTGGATTTCAGGGAGGTATTAAAGGAACGGTTTTGGTGTATTGTACGTGCGTGCTTGTGTGATCCACCGGCCGCAAAGGTAATGTTTATCGGCATAAGGCCGGGAGAGGGAATAATAAGAGGACAGATGAAGGGATGGCGATCCTTTTGGTTGATTTTGTTTTGCTTTTCCTTGATGAATGAAATCAACTATTTTTGGTAATATAATTTTCTTAGTTAACAGAGGTAAACCGTCCAAAACATGCCAAATATGTGGATTGATTTCATGTGAACCGACCTACTGGAAGATTTTATTCCCTTTTTGCCAACTTCATGAATCTATTCTGGTAGCTTCAGTCGAATAGTTCTAGATTTTTCAGCAATTCATCTCATCCAGTAGTTTATTAGTTTTTGTTATAGAGTAGAAACAATCTTATGATATTTATTTACCATTCCAAAAATAATAATTTGTGTACCACACTGAAAACAATTGAATGTTGATGTAATGTAGAAGTTCACCATCCAATCCAGGCATCTTGAAAGATAAGCCTCACTATTCAAAGGAATAAAAATACTATTATAATTTTTAAAGGAATTAAACCGTTTACCACAAAAAAAGAATTAATCAGTTAGAATCTAACCCAATATAACTGAGCCAGCTATTACTTTTAAAATGTGGTGGTGCTGAAATAGGGAGGTGCACATTCTTGAGGTCTTAGGACTTGCTCGTCAGGGATATGTGATATTATGTTGGTGTGGATTTGAATCACCCTAATGGTACTTCCATTAGGTTGGCGTTTAGCAGAAATGTACCACTTTCAAGGCTTGACACTTCCATCAAAACCTCTACATCTTGCATAAAACTTCTTTCTAGCAGTCCACTTAGTCTTGGCAGCAAACTCATGTTTGACTGCGTAAGTCTTGAAACACATCCTAAACTCATCCATGTTTGGGAACAACTTTCCCACTGCAATAACAGGGTTTTCCTTGTCATGCACATTTACCAAGTCATCATCATGTGCATTATCTACATCATTTGCAGCATCTTCCATTAGCTGTCCATCCACACCTTCAGTTCTATCTCTGTTAGCATCAGTATTAGTAGGCATACTAGATTCACCATCCTTCTCCTCATCTTCATCAGCTACTGGAATGCCAAATTTTTTGGCCATCTCAGTGTCATCCATCGATGCAATGACTTAATCAGTTGGGTCATTTAATCTATCCCTAATTAATAATAAAAGCATGGATTGACTCCGTGGGTTCACCGTCACAATACGCTTTCTTTCTGTGAATTTATGCTTTCAATTTGAATTTACAACATATATCCGATGAGGTACTAATGTATCGCGGGAGCCAACGATCCACCGATAGCTCACCACGCATGATTGACAGCCAGATGGGCCTTTGCTACTAGATGGGCCAGCCAGACTGTCCAACTTTACATTTTACCTGTGTCCATGCCCAAATACGCCGCCGGCGCCGACTCCGCCAATGCTCGCCGCCATGGCCGAGGATATGGTACACGAGCACGGAGGTGGGTGGGATAGTGTAGTAATTGGCGCCTCCCAGCAGCAGACAGCGAGAGAGATTTAGTAGCTGACCATCACGCCGAGGGATGCAAGCAGCAATGGCACCCAGGTGCCCATGACGGCCAGTGGGATGATGAAGGGGCTACAAAAGCGTCGGAGTTGGAGGCGCGGTGGCTGGGAAAAGAGCTAACGGGGGACGGGGAGGCTTGCCAGAGGACGCGCGCGGCGGCGCGGTTGCGTGTGAGGCGGCCAGCTACAGGGGCACGCAGGCGGCGCTCGGGCACTGGCGACACCATGGTCTTTCGGCGAGGCGGGCAAGCACATACATGAAGGTCACGGGGGGCACGCTGCTCGGGCAAGAGGGGAGGCATGAAGGAGGCGGTCGTCGCTGATGGCGGGGCCGGATGCGTCGGGTGCGCACGCTTGCCTGCAGTCAACGCAGAAAAACATAGCGGCCATCCATGGCAGCGAGCGGCTCCGGGGGCGGCAACGGGGTTGGGTGTTTCAAGCGGCCGCTTCTGCAGCCACATGGGATTTCTTCATGACCATCAGCAGGTACGGGATTTCTTCAGGACGATGACACTGCTCAGACCATATCTACATGGAGAGAACACATACAAACTTCTCCTGAGATTGTGACTTAGCTAAATGTTAATTTACTGTTGAATCATAATTTGGGGGAATTCTGCATTGCGCCTGAATGAAAACTGACAATGAATGGATATGCACTTAAAAGACTGTAAAAACCGAGTGCCAGCATGAATGTAGACGTCCAGGAGTGATTTAGTAGGATGTACCCTAAACTATGGAAAACAAACATCCGATGGAGAAGTGTTGTTCTGAAAAATGGGTTCATAACTTCATATGCTAAACTAAAACCATGCATATTTGAATAGCAGGATTAGAGGTTTTTTTATTCAGAATCTAGAGTTTGTTCGGCATTGCATCATCAAGTAAAAGATTGTAGTTTGTATTACTCATGTGTGCTACACTTGCAGGGTCAGAGTTGGTAGCCATCCCTTGGACAGGGCGCTCTAGTGCGTTTTGGCATGCTTGAGCAGACGAAACGCTGATGTTAGCTGCGAGGTGAAGAAGGAATACGCCATGGATGGATTTTGGTAGCTCTGATAACAATAGTTTCAACTTAGTAAGTCATATGCTGATATTCATATGACTGTGATCTCGGAAATAAAAGTTCATAGGAAAGGAACAGAAACCTTCACTGAACATAGAGCTGTGTTGTACCTATACCAAGAAAAGTTTGTAGCGTATGAAAATATGTTTCGAGACGAAACAAATTATGATTATTAGTCATAGCAGTTGTAGGAACAGATGAAAATTGTGTTGCCGGTTTTAGCAGGCGTGCTAGTGCTCACATGCTTATCCATTGTGATATGGGTTTGCAGGTCCAAAGGCACAACATACTTTGCTCATGCATATGTGAAATAAACCAATTCTACATTATGCAGCTCACAAACACTGCAAAATTAATAGGGTAGGTGATTTGTGCACTGATGAAGGTTTTTGGACACGAAGCCCCACTAAAGGTTTTGAATTTTCACTATTAAGCTTCAAAGATGTTACATCTATTAACATGTACTCATATTAGGCAAACGTTGTCCAATATTGCTCGGGGATTTGCCCCTTTTTACAAATCATAATCAGTCTTTAACCTGGGCGTGTACAAAAGTTGTCTGCACTTTTTTCTGTTTAATCTGGGCGTCCGATCTCTGTAAGCTGGGCGTTGCTTGTACTTTATATTAGGCATACCTGTACTTTATCATATGGAAACCAATATTAAATGAAAACTGTTTGATTCAATGTTTTCCAGTCCGTGTTTAATTCTCTGTTTGCTCCCTGTTTGATTCAAATCCGTGAACAAGTAAGTTCTTTTTCTCCCTGTTTGATTCAAGTCTGAAATATTCCTAGATGCTACACTTCAGTCAGTAAATGAACAAAAAACTAGGACTGATCTTTTAGTCAGTTTTGTGTCAACGAGTAAATCTGTGCTTGAGATTACAATTACTTTGAATAGAGAAATTAAGAAAAATATGTGGAATCATCACCACCCCTTAACCGATCTCGCGGCGGGATGTAGAAATTCAATCTACTTGGTGGAGACGTACTGGCATGTGATGTCGTCCATCTAATAGCCGTTATATGCCTTCCATTGTGTTTTAATTTTTTTCTATTGCATTGCCTGGACTACCTGATAGAAGCTCCTACCAGCTAATATTACAACCAGAGCGGCAGGCATGTCCATGTTCGGTGCTGCCAGCAGCAAGCAATACAGGGTAGGTTTTGTAAGTGCTAACATAGTAAATTAATAGGATTTATAAAAAAATTGTATTAAGGAGCTCTATTCTTTTGCTTCATGCAAAGATTATTGTACTATTAATTAGTCTATAGTGGAAAAGTCAAAGTATCATACTCAAGGTCATTTAAGTAGTTGGAATATTTGTAACCATGCACTAACCTAAAAGTTAGGCACACTAATTAAGCTTGATTGGTTTTTAAGGCAGTTCAAAGGGATACCTTCCTAGGTAGTCAAATGTACAATGCACAATATAAAAATGTTGTTATGTTTCTCATCTCCTACCAATTACACAATCATCATTTGTTATTAATTTCACCACAACGGAATTATTGTAATAGTTTGCATCTTCATGATTTTATATATTTACTTGCGTGGTTACTCTGGTTAACAAAGTAATTTGCTAGATGCGCTTAGAAATATTACAGTTATATATGGTGTGTGACTTGCATGGTTTAATTCGATACATTTTCGTTACAACTAAACTTAGACATATGTGCATGTTCATTGAGGTCGAATGGTCATTATCGAATTTGAAATTATCAAATATGCGGAAGGTATGTTTCAACCGCTGAGGTGTATCCCTAGCAGGATCTTCCTAGGTAGTCAAATGTACAATGTATAAAAAATTGAAGGGCGAAATTAAAGGAAAGTGGCATAAACCACAAACCTCGGTAAGATCGGAAGGTGAAGATTTTGATGGTGAAACGAAAGAGAGGGGCCGAAATTAAAGGACTGTGGCATATTAAACCACAAACCTCGATAAGATTGGAATGAGAAGATGGAAGATGGAAGTGGCAACACGAATGAGTCGCTTGACGCATAAGAGGATTTTTCTCACCGTTGCAACGCACGGGCTTTTTTGCTAGTAACACCAATAGTTCACATCACCATCTGATTAACACCCATAGTTCACATCGTCATGTGACCAACACCCAAAGGGTTTACTAGAGTCAATAATCTAGTTCACATCGCTATGTTATTAACACCCAAAGAGTACTAAGGTGTGATCATGTTTTGCTTGTGAGAGAATTTTAGTCTACGGGTCTGCCACATTCAATTCCGTATGTATTTTGCAAATTTCTATATCAACAATGCTCTGCACGGAGCTACTCTAGCTAATTGCTCCCACTTTCAAAATGTATCCAGATTGAGACTTAGAGTCATCTAGATCAGTGTCAAAATTTGCATCGATGTAACCCTTTACGATAAACCTTTTTTCACCTCCATAATCAAGAAACATATCCTTATTCCACTAAGGATAATTTTGACCGATGTCCAGTGATCTACTCCTAGATCACTATTGTACTCCCTTGCCAAACTCAGTGTAGGGTATACAATAGATCTGGTACACAGCATGGCATACTTTATAGAAACTATGGCTGAGGCATAGGGAATGACTTTCATTCTCTTCCTATCTTCTGCTGTGGTCGGGCTTTGAGTCTTACTCAATTTCACACCTTGTAACACATGTTAGAACTCTTTCTTCGACTGTACCATTTTGAACTACTTCAAAATCTTGTCAAGGTATGTACTCATTGGAAAAAAAACTTATCAAGCATCTTGATCTATCTCTATAGATCTTGATGCTCAATATGTAAGTAGCTTCACCGAGGCCTTTAATTGAAAAAACTCCTTTCAAATACTCCTTTATGCTTTCCAGAAAATTCTACATTATTTCCGATCAACAATATGTCATTCACATATATTTATCAATAATGTTGTAGTGCTCCCACTCACTTTCTAGTAAATACCACTACAAAAAAAGACACATCCATGACATTTTGGGCCGAACGAAAAAAAAATTCTGTCATACATATGACACTTCTATGACGATAATTGTGACAAAACCCGGTATCATCATAGATGTGGTGGGCTCCTACTTCTATGACAAAAAATGGGCTTTTTGTCCTGGGCGGGCTGGAGACGCAGCTGCATGACATTCTTTGGGCCATCCATGACGGAAAAAACCATGGTAGAAGCGAGAGGGAGGAAAATTTTGGGGAGTTCCCGGCTACGGTGGGAGGTCGGGGGCCGAGCGATGTGCGTTTCTCTCATACACGTACGCACGTGTGTGCGAGACGTTGGCTCTAACTGAACCCGAGCGAGGCGTTGGGCTCTAACTAAACCCGAGCGATTGCACTGCAGGCTACGTGTTACTGAACCCGAGCGATCGATCGATGGCTGTTAACTGAACCCGATCGAGCGATTCCTTCACTACTGCTGCTAACTGAAGCCGATCGATTAGATGAACAGTGAGCGTTGCGGGGGGATGAACAATGAGCAGTGGCGTTGCCTCTGGATGAACAGGACCCCGTGGTGTGTTGGAGGGCTGGATGAACAGTAGACGGTGGAGGGGTGCCCGTGGAGGGGTGGTTGAACAGTAGCCGGTGGAGTAGCGCGCGGTGGAGGCTGGATGAACAGGAGCCCGTGGAGGCTGGAGGAGGTCGACGGTAGCCCGTGGAGGTTGGAGGAGGTCGACGGTGGAGATGAACAGTATCCCGTGGAGTCCTGTTTTGCGGTACGCCACACCCCTCCCGATGAACAGGACCCCCGTTTCGACCGTAGGAGGTCCGTTTCATCCGTTTTGCGGTATGCCACACCCCTTCCGATCAACAGGACCCCGTTTCGACCGTAGGAGGTCCGTTTCCTCCGTTTTGCGGTACGCCACACCCCTCCCGATCAACAGGACCCCCGTTTCGACCGTAGGAGGTCTGTTTCCTCTGTTCTGTGATACGCTAGGCCTCATTTCCATCGCCTGTTTCGTCCAAGCCCTCCCGATGAACACGACCACGCATTCCGTTCCGACCCAGCCGCTTGGCTCCCACGCGTTCCGTTGCCTCCCAATGAATACGACGCATTATGTTGCCTCCCGATGAACACGACGCATTCCGTTGCCTCCCCATGAACACGACGCATTCCGTTGCCTCCCCATGAACACGACGATGGCGATGTTTCTCCGTTCCGACCCAGCCATGTACACGAGCCCTCGCCGTACGTATGCGCGAGTAGGCATTCGAGACCCCGCACGTATGTACACATACATGGCCGTATTTTCTTTCTTGCACCCTGGCTGCTGTACGTACGTGTACATGCTAAGTGCGCGCCTCTACTACGACACGTGCGCGCCTCTACATCTACCAGTATATATGTACGTACACGTTCGCGACCAGAATGACAACGCTACGTATGCTTCGACCAGGTGGGTCCAGTCATGGGTTTGTCACGGCAGATGTCCTTGTGAAAGGACTTAGTTGTGGAGCCATCGCTACGGGTTAGCTCAAAGGGGTTAAACCGGACAAGGGGACACGGGGATTTTATACTAGTTCGGCCCCTTCAAGGAAGGTAAAAGCCTACGTCTAGTTGTGATTTGTATTGCTAGGGTTTCGAAGGCCAGGGAGCGAATCCACTTTGTCTGGCTCTCGAGTTGTTGTCTGTCCCTAAACCGCGGCTGGGTCATCCCTTTATATACATAGGTTGACGCCCGCCGGGCTACAGAGTCCCGAAGCCGGATCATAAACGTATCCGGTTTGGTCTCTATCCTTCCTATCTTATAATACAAGTTACATGATTAGGTCGGTTTACATTTACAGGCTTTAACCCGCCTTTGGGCCTTGGGCCTTCGTGAAGCGCCATCATCCTTGCATCTCCATGGGCTTCTAATCTTCAAGGAGTTAACCCGGCTACAGAAGGCCGGTTTACCTCCAGTAGTAATATCCCCAACATTAGGTCCCAGATTGGTTTGAACTTGTTCATGTCAATCTTCTACACTTAGAAAAATTCTTCCCTCATATCTTCACCTTGATCTTGTAAACCGCCGTGACGTCATACTCCCAGATTATGATAAACCGCCCTGACATCATCTTTCCGTTGATGTCGACAATTACCTTCATTTAATGTGTATTCAGCCCCCGAGGCAACACTTTTATTAAATTATCCATTTTTTGGGCTCCTCGATTCTCGCACTTGCCGTTTTATCACTTTGCCTTATAAATAGGGGCAGAGGACCCCTTTCTTTTCTTTCCGCTACCCATTCATCTCTTCTTCTTCCTCTTGATGACCCCGCACTCGAGTGCCACTGTCATCTTCGAACCTCGCCTCTGCCTCGCCGTCGGCCGCTGCATCAATCTGTTCGCACCAGAGTTCCACAGGGCCCTTCCGCTGCTTCCGCGGTCGCAGTGAGTCCTTTCCGCCTTCTTTCCTAGATCCATTAGGGTTTCCCTGTTCCTCGCGGCTCTTGCAGTTCATCGGAGCTTTTGGTGCTGTTCTTCCTTGGGATGTACATGAATGCTTCGCACTTTATCGTATCCCTTGTCGTGGCTAATCTTCTGTTACCACCATAAATCCATATGCACAAAAGCTAATGTAGTCCTTCATAAACTATTTCGGGCCTTACCCTTTTTAGGTCAAAATATTTTTGCTTTCCTGTCTTATCTTAGATCTGAAATTATCATATGTTTCTATTAAATCTGTTTCTCCTCACACCAACCTAGGCGGTTTAACTTTGTATAATCAATCTGTACCATTAGCCCTCTGATAAACCGGAGGAGACCTTTACCTTTACAGTTATGCTCCAGTTTAATAGTGTCTGAATACTCCTGTCCTTGTATTACCTTTTTTTGTTTATTGCATTGGTCTCCAGTTTACGCCATTGTATCTTGCATATCATCATGCGTGATTTATAAACTGGCCTTTCATTTTCAGCTTGTTTGTTTTGCAATGGCCAAACAATTCACTGCTTGCAACTGGGCTCGTTCCCGGGTTACTGAGACTCAGTTGAATGAGATGGTCAGCATCGGCTCCCTGCCTAAGAAAACTGAAATCAAATGGCGATTTCCAGGAACAGAAAATCCTCCGACCCCAAGGCAAGGCGAGGTGGTGGTCTTTGTTGACCACATAGGCCGTAGCTTCAAACCGCCAGGATCAAAGTTTTACCGGGATGTACTTGCCAATTTCCAACTCCATCCACAAGATATTGGGCCGAATTCAGTATCCAACCTATGCAACTTCCAAGTCTTCTGTGAAGCATAATTACAGGAAGAACCAACTGTAGAACTGTTCCGGGATTTCTTTCACTTAAATCGGCGCACAGAGTTTGTAAATGGCCCGAACAAAGAACTTGGTGGTGTCTCGATTCAAAAGCGGAAAGAAGTTGAATTTCCTCATGCCAAACATCATAGCCACCCAAAGGAATGGAACCAAACTTGGTTTTATTGCAGAGACACTTCGCCTGAAGAAGAAAATCCCCTTCCAGGCTTTCGTGAGCACCGGCTTTCCAATACCCATCTGATGCCGCAACGTTTGAGCTCCGCCGAAAGGGAGAAATATGCCCCTCAACTCGCCAAACTCCGGGCCTTTATGGCCAATGGCTTAACAGGCGTGGACTTTGTGCGCTGTTGGATATCCTGGAGTATCTTGCCACTAGGCCAGCGTTCCAGTTTAATGTGTGATTATACTGGTGAGGTTGATGACCCTCAATGCCATTGCAACCTTCAATTATCTGAGGAAGAAGTTACTCAAGGTGTAAAGAAGATTCTGAATGAATCAGAACTGGCCTATAGTCAAACCGGTCTGAGTCCCTTCTATGCCAAGAACAAACCGCCTGCTGTAAGCATTATACTTCCTTTTCATCTGTAATATTTTTAGCTTATGCAACCTGTAACCCTTCTTCCGTGTATGTAGGGCGATGACCCCTTCTGGAAACGGAAAACCGTAGAGAAAGAGGCAAAGCCGACTGGGGATAAAGTGGTCAAGCCATCCCGACCCAAAACCAAAGCCGTAAAGCAGACGTCAAAATGGAAAATGACCGACCGGATCAACATGGAGCTTGATGAAGATACTGATGATCCAGAAGTTGAGGTAGAACTTGACTCACTTGGCTCTCTTTTCATGCATCTCATTAACAATGATCTTCCTCAGGAGGACGCAGAAGCTAGTCAAGCTGATGATGTAGAGGTAATTACCCTTTCCTCCGGTTCAGACTGTATGCCAACACAAAAAACTAGCCAAGCAGTCCGGAAAGTAAGATTTTCTCATCCTCTTGCTCACTTGGATCCAACATTTATTTTGAAGACTCGGCAGCATGAAGCTCGCCGGACAACCCGGCACAGTGGCCAGCAAGTCACTTCAGCCGGTTTACCTGATACTCCGGTTCGGAAGCGTTGGTCTGAGGTCTCTCCTACTTCTGACCATTCTTACCCCAAGACGGGTTATTTCAGACAACCTCTTAATCCGTCCGATTCAAATTATCAGGTGACACCTCCTTCATCTTCTAGCGAATCGACAGCAACTCAACCCCCCCCCCCCTTTGAAAACTGTGGCTGGGGAAGTTGTAAAAACTTTTCCTTTCAATGCGTCATAAATCCTTTGAATAGGATGTTAATCCTCTTTTATTCTGTTTGTAGGGCCAAAGCCAGACCCAGAAAGAAAGCTTGGGTTACCAATCCGCCCGAAGACCCGGTCGCTGAAGAAGAAGAAGAAGAACCAAGAGGTGAACCGAAACAAACTCGTGAACCGGAAGGCCCTCATCCTGAAGCTACTTCTGATAACCCGCCCCTTAAAGGCCAAAATACTGATGAGCCAACAGACGATGAGCCTACTGCGCCCGATACTGAACCGACAGAACCAAACCGGGCTAGTCTGGTGAAAGATGCTGAAATTCCAACATCATCAACCCAAAACCCTGAAGGCCAAGGTGATGACATTATTATTACTGGAATAGGCCATAGCTCTCCTGGCCATCCTGTAGTTTTGGCTCAACACAGTGCTAAGGAAGAGCAGGCTGCTAGAGAAAAAGGCAAATGGAGCAATGATTTGGCAAGTTATGCTCATCTCAACGCAGAGGAGCTTCACTCTGGATTCTTGAATCGCTTGCACGCAAACCGGGATTATGAAGCCAGTTTGGTAAATTTGATGAAGGAGCGATATGAGGTATTTTCTTCCTCCTTTGTATCTTGCTTCATAGCCTGAAAATGCTAGCCCAAATAGCCCCCAAGGGCCGGGTTATATTGTGAATCATAACCCGGGTCTTCGTAGCACTGTAAACCACTGATAAGAACCAGATTTACCCTTTAGCAAATAGATAGCTTTCTGCCGCGTATCCCTCAAAGGCCGGTTTAACTCTAGCAAGTTAATCCGGGTTTTGATCCATGCATCCGTTTTTGAATCAACATACATTAGCCCCCAAGTGTCAAGGATAATGTTTACATTGTTCTGGAGACTTGTATAAACTGTAGCAATTTTAGAGCAAATAGGCATTAGCCCCCAAGTACGAAGTGCATAACCTGTTATGCGGTTTGTACTTAGAATATGTATGTATCCTATCATTTGATATATCTTCAATGTTTGCAGTCTGATCTGAGGAATAAAGAGACCCGAATCATTGACTTGAAAAACAATGTGAAGTCCCAACAAGAAGAAGCCACCAAAACCAAAGAGGAGCTGACGAAAGCCCTAGCCGCCATGGAAAAACTCAAAGAATCTTTTAACAAAGACCGTGCTAAATGGGAGATCGAGAAATCCGGTTTAATAAAGAGAGCCGAGGACGCCAAGGCTGCCTTGAAACCGGTTGTGGAAGAACTGGCTGGTTTGAAACGGCAAATTAACACCATGAATTCTGCAATCTTTGGTAAGTGTGCCCTTTATGTATTTGTTATAACTTGTGGAACCTTATCTTTGATCAAAATGCTAATGTTAAACCGTGATAGGCACCCAGATTGCTCATCTTGGTACAGATATGCGCATGAAACTCAAAGCGACATATACATTGGTTGAACAGCTGTACTCTGGGTCTCAGCGGGCTATTTGCATGGCAGCTTATAACAAACCGGCCCCAACTTTGATTAAAGAAACACTTGAGAAGTTGGCCATGTTACCAGCCCGTATTGCCGAATTGAAGAGGGCTACTGGCAGGTCTGGAGCTTTAACCGCACTTATTTGAGCCAAAGCCTGGATTCCAGACCTTGAAGCGGATGATATCATTAAAGGATATCCAGGTGTGAAGCAAGACGGTTCAAACTTTGATAATGATGACCTCCGGCGGCTGACCAAGCAGATGCGGCCAGTAGCCAGCAAACTAGCCGATGATACAGAGTTGCCCCATTTTCAACCGGTTTATGACGGTGAAGGGAAAAGACAGCCGACCGAGATCCATGAAGTTCAAGAACTTGTGCCTCCGATTCGTAAGCACACTTATGCTCCTGATATTAACCCCTCCAATCTTATCCATGAGGAAGCAGTATTTCAAGCTTTAACTGGAATCGATTGGTCGATGGTTGATTTCCAGCGTCTGGGGAGGGATGAAGAAGTGCCCACACCAACTGAGCCTCAACCATCAAACCATCCAAACAAAGAGTCATAAACCGGTCGCCGGTTTACTGGACACCGTGTGCCGATCTTGTGAAAAACAATTATGCCATTGGAGCCGCTTTGAAGGCTTCTTGTAATAGGATAGCCAAAACTCCGTTATTTGTCATGCCATCGAGCATGTTTTGTATTGCCTCATGACAATGTGTGCCACCCTTTGGGATATATTTATGCATAACCCATGATGAATTGTGTTCCTATGTTGAACAACTTAAAAGTGTCTAGCGTTTTACCGCTAGATAGGTCAGTATATCCAGGAAGTGTATAGTACATAGATGAAATAACCAAAGTGTTTGTACAAAAAGCAATATACATAACATACCTCATTTGTTGACCAACGGTGTATACGGCAAAGGTGTTAATACCAATCTGGAACGTTGATAACCCCATCTTTGTACTACCGGTCTATATATTAAACTGGACCGGGATAACCACCGGGTTTTCTTTATAATACTGGTGATTTAGTCAAACTAGACCGGCTCAATAAACACCGGTTTATAACTGATCATATGCCAACAACCTTGAGTTGAAAAGCAAACCGGGTCAAGGACGTCGGTTTATCAAAAAATACTTATGAACTTTACCAAATAAAACTCAAAAAGAAAAATATGCAAGGCTTTTTATGAGCTGCCAGGCTCCAAATCGAGGCTTTTCATGGGCTGCCAGGCCTCTAAGTTAAACCATTTAACAAAGCCTTTTAAGATGGGCCTCCAATTAACCAATCATCGTTTTAACTTTGACAAGTTCAGGGTCTATAAAAGATTGACATGTCAAACATTCGATGGGTCATACCAGGATTACCTGGACAGGAGTGGCTTACTTGATGAAGGCAAGTTAACCCGGGGTTTTAGGTCAGTACACCAGGCTTCCAAGCCATGGCTTAATAGCCAATTACAAGGGTCCTTTCAAACTCTTCGTTGCTTTGCAAAAAGAGCCCCCAAGTAACTTTGTGAGATGTGCTCAGTGTGTGCCCATGTTTGAGTCTGTGCTTTATGCAACACTCTCTTTGGCTCCACATATTTTTCTTTTGTGGCTTAAATGCCTATCAATAGGTGTAGCTATGGTGTGATAGCAACCAAGCCCCCTAGTGAGATCCCTTCATGGTTTCAAAACCTATCAAGAGGTGTAGCTGTAGTTCAAATATGACCAAGCCCCCTAGTGCTTTTCTTTATATCCGTGCAACTGCTAAGACCGGATTAATAAAACTACGCTTTGTCAGTTAACTCGTATAAGGCACACAATATGTAAAAAGAACAGATACCCCTCTTATAACGGAGGCTCCGGTTTATTATATGATATATACACTGTCATAAATATGTACAGATGAAGAGCCTATGGCTTCAAGTATAGTAAGGCCAAAGGAGAGCTATGTTCCATGGCCGCTTGGTCTCCTCCTCCGATTGACGTGACTCTTTATGCTCTCGAACATCAGTGAGGTAGTAAGACCCGTTGTGCAGATTTTTGCTGACCACAAAGGGTCCTTCCCAAGGTGGGGATAACTTGTGCATATCAGTCTGATCCTGGATGAGCCGGAGCACCAAATCGCCTTCTTGAAAGGTTCTGGTTTTAACCCGGCGGTTGTGATAACGTCGGAGATCTTGTTGATAAATCGCCAATCGTGCTGCTGCAAGACCACACTCTTCATCCAACAGGTCCAGAGAATCCTGACGTGCCTTCTCATTATCAGCTTCAACATACGCTGTCACATGCGGTGAGTCATGACGGATGTCACTAGGAAGAACGGCCTCCGCTCCATAGACCATGAAGAAAGGTATGTAACCCGTAGACCTATTGGGTGTGGTATTGATGCTCCATAACACAGAAGGTAGCTCCTCAACCCAACAACCTGGTGTCCGCTTTAAGGAACCATAAGCCTGGGTTTGATACCCCGTAGAATTTCTTGATTCGCCCTCTCTGCTTGACCATTAGATTGGGGGTGAGCCACCGATGCTAGATCAAGCCGGATGTGCTCACGTTGACAAAATTCTTCCATCTCCCCTTTTGACAGGTTAGTACCATTATCAGTTATAATGCTGTGTGGAAAGCCAAAACGGAATATCACCTTTTTGATGAATTGAACCGCCGTGGCTGCGTCACACTTGCTGACTGGCTCTGCCTCCACCCATTGGTGAATTTATCAACTGCTACTAACAGATGGGTCTTTTTGTCCTTGGATCGCTTGAAGGGTCCAACCATATCAAGCCCCCAAGTCACAAACGGCCATGTAATTGGAATCATCCGCAACTCTTGAGCCGGAATGTGCGCACGTCGGGCAGATTTTTGACACCCGTCACATCTCTTGACTAAATCTTCCGCATCAGCATGTGCCGTCAACCAGTAAAAACCGTGGCGAAAAGCTTTAGCAACCAAAGACTTTGAATCGGCGTGGTGACCGCAGTCCCCTTCATGGATTTCTCTCAAAATCTCACAACCTTCTTGAGGAGAAACACAACGTGGAATTGCTCCTGAAACACTGTAGCGATGTAACTCCCCGTTGAGTATGGTCATGGACTTAGAATGCCGGATTATCTATCGGGCCAACGTTTCATCGTCTGGTAACTCGCCCCGGTTCATGTAAGCCAGATAGGGGATTGTCCAATCCGGTATGGCATGCAGAGCTGCCACCAACTGAGCCTCCGGATCAGGAATAGCCAGATCTTCTTTGGTTGGCACCTTAACTGACAAATTATGCAATACATCAAGAAAGACATTGGGCGGGACCAGTTTATGCTGGGAACCAAGATGACTTAAAGCGTCCGCCGCTTCATTCTTCCGCCGGTCTATATTGTCCACCTGATAACCCTTAAAGTGACCAGCCACTGTGTCCACCTCTCGCCGATATGCAGCCATGAGTGGGTCCTTAGAATGCCAGGTGCCAGACACTTGTTGAGCCACTAGATCTGAATCGCCAAAGCACTTAACCCAGCTCAAATTCATCTCCTTAGCCATCCTAAGACTGTGGAGCAAAGCCTCATATTCAGCTGCATTGTTAGTACACGGGAACAATAAACGGAGGACATAACAAAACTTGTCACCTCGTGGGGAAGTTAGTATGACTCCAGCCCCCAAGCCCTCCAACTGTCTGGACCCATCAAAATGAATAGTCCAATATGTATTATCTGGTTTCTCTACAGGTGCCTGTAACTCCGTCCAATCATTGATGAAGTCCATGAGTGCCTGGGATTTGATCGCTGTGCGGGGTATATATTTGAGCCCATGAGGTCCAAGCTCAATAGCCCACTTGGCAATCCGTCCAGTTGCTTCTCTGTTTTGAATGATATCACCCAGAGGAGCTGAACTGACCACTGTGATGGGATGGCCTTGAAAATAATGTTTAAGCTTTCGGCTTGCCATAAATACTCCATACACCAGCTTCTGCCAATGCGGATACCTCTGCTTTGACTCAATGAGCACCTCGCTGATATAATAAATCGGCTGTTGAACCGGATATTACTTGCCAAGCTCCTTGCGCTCTACCACAATGGCTATGCTAACAGCCCGGGCATTAGCAGCCACATATAGTAATAGCGGCTCTTTATCGATTTGTGCTGCAAGCACGGGCGGTTCAGCTAGCTGCCTCTTCATATCCTCGAACGCTTTATCAGCTACCTCGCTCCAGACAAAGTTATCTGTTTTCTTGAGCATCTGATATGAGGGGATGGCCTTCTCTCCAAGGCGACTGATAAACCGGCTCAAAGCTGTAATCCGGCCGCAAGACATTGAACATCGTTGATACACGCCGGTTTAGCCAAGGATGTAATTGCTGCAATTTTTTCCGGAATAGCCTCAATGCCTCTGTTTAACACCAGAAAACCCAAGAGCTTGCCTGCCGGGACACCAAAGACACACTTCTCCGGATTGAGCATCATCTTGTAAACCCGGAGATTGTCAAAGGTTTCTCTTAAATCATCTATCAATGTCTCCTCCTTTCTGGACTTTACCACAATATCATCCACATATGCATGAACATTGTGCCCAATTCGCTTATGAAGGCAATTCTGAAAACATCGATGGTAAGTTGCCTGGGACTCTTGAGTCCAAAAGGCATGGAAACATAGCAGAAGGCTCCAAAGGGAGTTATGAAAGTTGTCTTCTCCTGGTCCTTAACTGCCATCTTGATCTGATGATAACTAGAATACGCATCCAGAAAACACAAACGATCACAACCTGCCATTGCATCAATTATCTGATCAATGCGAGGGAGAGCAAAGTGGTATGTAGGGCAAGCTTTGTTTAAATCTGTGTAATCCACACACATACGCCAAGTGCCGTTTTTCTTAAGAACCAGCACCGGATTAGCCAACCACTCTGGATGAAAGACCTCTACAATAAACCCTGCGGCCAACAGGCGGGCTACCTCTTCCCCAATAGCCTTACGCCTTTCTTTATTGAAGCGGCGGAGAAACTGCTGGACCGGTTTAAACTTAGGATCAATGTTAAGTGTGCGCTCAGCGAGTTCCCTCGGTACACCTGGCATGTCAAAAGGTTTCCATGCAAAGATGTCCCGATTCTCACGGATGAACTCGATGAGCGCGCTTTCCTATTTGGGATCTAGGTTAGCGTTGATGCTGAACTATTTGGATGAATCGTCAGGAACAAAGTCAACCATCTTAGTATCTGTGGCTGATTTAAACTTCAATGCCGGATCGTGTTCCGTAGTTGGCTTTTTCAAAGAAGTCATGTCTGCCGGATCAACTTGCTCCTTATAGAATTTCAGCTCCTCCGTGGCACAAACCGACTCAGCATAAGCCGCATCACCTTCCTCACATTCCAAAGCGATCTTTCTGCTTCCATGTACTATGATAGTCCCCTTATGACCTGGCATTTTAAGCTGTAAATAAACATAACATGGCCTTGCCGTGAATTTAGCATAAGCCGGCCGCCCAAACAAGGCCTGGTACGGACTTTTGATTTTTACCACCTCAAACATCAATGTTTCTGACCTTGAATCATAATCATCCCCAAAAGCCACCTCTAAAGCTATCTTGCCAACAGGATATGCAGACTTACCGGGCACCACGCCACAAAAAACGGTATTTGACGGTTTAAGATTCTTATCTGTCAACCCCATACGACGGAATGTGTCATAATACAGAATGTTGATACTGCTTCCGCCATCCATGAGTACTTTAGTAAACTTGTATCCCCCGACTTGCGGGGCTACCACCAGGGCCAAGTGACCCGGATTATCAACCCGAGGTGGGTGATCCTCCCTGCTCCACAAAATGGGTTGCTCAGACCAGCGTAAGTACTGAAGCACTGCCGGTTCAACAGAGTTTACTACCCTTTTGTGAAGCTTCTGATCACGCTTACACAAACTAGTGGTGAAAACATGATATTGCCCTCTATTTAGCTGCTTGGGATTGCTCTGGTAACCCGACTACTGCTGTTGCTGCTGATTCCCCTAATGGTTGTAGCCTCCCTGGTTGCTTTGGTGCCCTTGATTGATGTGTCCGGTTTGGTTGCCTTGAAACCCTGAACCGGAACCACCACCTCCGTAACCCGGCCTGTGGAAACCACCTCCCGAATCGCCGGGCGGGCCATTATCATACTGGAACATATTGAAATTCTAGAAATCCCGCATGATATAAAAGTCCTTCCAAAGATGCGATGCTGGCTTCTCCTTTGATCCATGCTTTGGACAGGGCTGATTTAACAGGCGCTCCAAATTGGGACCTGAACCTCCTCCCCTCTGGGGCTGCTTGCCCTTACGGCGCTGGCCATTCTCCTGAGCATTGGTGTTAGCAACAAAGTCCAAGCTGCTGTCGGCCTTGCGTTTACCGTTGTTCCCATGGCCTGCCGGATTAGGCTGCTGACCCTTGGCATTGTCGTTCTTTTACCCTTTCTCCGGTTTGTCCTCCTCTAAATCCGGGTCCTTGGTGTTATCTGAATCAGCGTATTTAACCAAAGCGGCCATGAGCGTTGACATATCATTGCAGTGACGTTTGAGCCTTCCTAATGTTTGCTTGAGCGGCTTGAAACGGCAATTGCCCTCTAATGTTAACACTGCGGTGTCTGCATTGATACGATCTGATGAATGCAGAATCGCTGAGACCCGTTTAACCCAATGGGTCGTGGACTCCCCTTCCTCTTGGACACAAGCGGCTAGATCCACGATTGACATTGGCTGCTAACAAGTATCTTTGAAATTCTGGATAAACCGGTGCTTCAATTCGGCCCATGATCCGATAGAGTTAGTTGGCAAGCTCTTCAACGAAGTACGAGATGTTCCTTCCAACATCATGGTGAAATATTTAGCACACACTGCCTCATCCACATCTAGCATCTCCATTGCCATCTCATAGCTCTCCACCCATGCCTCTGGTTCCAAATCGGCGGTGTAATTTGGTACCTTATGAGGTCCCTTGAAGTCCTTGGGCAGTCTCACGTTATGCAAAGCGGGGGTGAGACACAACACCCCTAAGGAACTGAACACCACACCTGGCTCTACTGAAGCCATAGGGTGAACCGAAGTATGTTGTCGTGCTCCGTGTCAAGCTGCCAACTCGGCCTCTCGACGTGCACGGCCGTGGTCCACAACATCCTGCGCATTAGCGCCTCCCCCCGCCGGGTTGTTTCCTCATTGTCGGTGTCAAAACCGGCGGATCTCGGGTAGGGGGTCCCGAACTGTGTGCCTAGGCCGGATGGTAACAGGAGGCAGGGGACACGAAGTTTTACCCAGGTTTGGGCCCTCTCGATGGAGGTAAAACCCTACGTCCTGCTTGATTAGTATTGATGGTATGGGTATTACAAGAGTTGATCTACCACGAGATCAGAGAGGCTAAACCCTAGAAGCTAGACTATGGTATGATTGTTGATGTGTATGTTGTCCTACGGACTAAAGTCCTCCGGTTTATATAGACACCGGATAGGGTTAGGGGTTACATTGAGTCGGTTACAATGGTAGGAGATCTGATCATCCGTATCGCCAAGCTTGCCTTCCACGCCAAGGAAAATCCCTTCTGGACACGGGACGGGGTCTTCAATCTTGTATTTTCACAGTCCAGGAGCCCGGCTGAAGGTATAGTTCGGCTATCCGAACACCCCCTAATCCAGGACTCCCTCAGTAGCCCCTGAACCAGGCTTCAATGACGATGAGTCCGGCGCGCAATTGTCTTCGGCATTGCAAGGCGGGTTCCTCCTCCAAATACTTCTTAGAAGATCTTAAACACAAAGATAGTGTCCGGCTCTGCAAAATAAGTTTCCACATATTGCCATAGAGAGAATAATAATATTAACACAAATCTAATCTGCTGACGTATTCCGTGGTGCGACACGCCACGGACAAGCCTTTATCCAAATCGTTTCATTATCCCACCTCAGCGCGTTATGCGAGGCAGTTTCCTTGGCACGTCTTGTCAAAGCAGAGATCATGTCCCCTCATTTCGGGATTCTCATCAATACGGGCGTGGGCAACCCAACCACGCCTTTGATTACGGCGCTTAGAGATAAGCAAGTTTTACCAGGCTGGTGCGGACACATAATCGCGTCCACCCATATAAGGGGATAAGGATCCACCTTTTCACCCACGCCTTCTTCCTCCTCTGCCTATCCATTCTTGCGCACTCAAGCTCCAGCGCCCAAGTCCGCACTACCACCTCAACCCTCTCCCATCATGTCCGGAGCGGGAGGCAAGTGGATGGTCTCCTCCGTCACGGAGGGACACATCAAAAAGCTGAGGAAGGCCGGATATCTGGCCAGCGACATCGCGCACTGGCTCCCCGAAAAGGGGCAACTCATCCCCACTCCTAGGCCCCATGAGAGGGTGGTATTTATCCCCCATTTCCTCCGCGGATTGGGCTTCCCTCTACATCCATTTGTCCGGGGGCTCATGTTCTACTACGGCCTGGATTTCCACGATCTGGCCCTGAACTTCGTCCTCAACATCTCGGTGTTTATTGTCGTGTGCGAGGCCTTCCTCCACATCCGCCCCCATTTCGGCTTATGGCTAAAGACCTTCAACGTCAAGCCGAAGGTGGTGCGTGGCAGCCAGGCGGAGTGCGGCGGCGCCATGGTTGGCAAGATGGCCAACGTTCTGTGGCTCGAGGGCTCCTTTGTGGAGACCCTGAAGGGGTGGCAATCAGGGTGGTTTTACATCACCGAGCCGCACGACGCCGAATGGGTCACACCCCCTGAGTTCCGATCCGGCCCCCCCACGCAGCTCACCTCCTAGAAGGAGACATGCCTGTCTTGGGATAAAAAAGGAGGGCTGACCGGACTCCAAACATGCATCCAAACCCTGGCGGACAAGAAGCTCAAGCTTGTCAACGTAGTCCAGGTTATGCTCGTCCGCCTGATCCTCCCGTGCCAACGACGGGCCTTCAACCTTTGGGAATTCGACCCGGCGCAGCATCAAACTCTTAACAGGCTCTTCGACACGACGTACGAAGATGCCTGGAGGGTGCTTTTCAAGGGCGCTGAGGCTCCCGTATCCACTGCTGAGGATCGCGGATTCAGTACTCAGCATGACGCTCATGCGGTAAGCTGTTTTTGTCCTTTTGCAGGGTATCAGTTTTTCATAGTTTGACTCTATGCGGGATCTGAGTTCCCTTATCCTGGATAGGATTGGGTGGTGACGTCCGGACACATCAACTGTCCGGCTCCTCTGCCCGAAGGCCCAGCGGACGCTCGCTTGGCGAAGCTGCTGGTTCCGGCGCCCAATGTGGCGCCGGAGAAGAATGCCATGAAAAGGGCCACGGGGACTCGAAAGAGTTCCCGATGCCAGGAGGTGTCGGATTCGTCATCCGACGGTCCCGAAGCGCCTTCCTCTCATGAAGACGAGGAGGAAGAAGAAGAGACCTCTCCCCTTCCAGCGGGAGGAGAGAAGAAAAGGAAGGCCGCCCTCCCTGAGGAGGCCGGAGGGTCCAAGAAGGGGAAAACCCTTCCTCCGGACTGCTCCACCGACGCCGACGACGACGAAGAGGAGTGGCATCCCAGGGCCAAGCCCTTGGCGAAATCGTAAGTATCCGGATACCGGAGTGACTCATAGTATTTGTTTATTGCATAGCTTTCCCTTATGTCGAACGTGTTTATGCAGCCCACCCAAAGACCGACTCGACGCGTCGTCGAGCAGCTCACTGGGCTCGTCGGAGGTGAACTCGCTCCCGACGGCTTCCTCCCCACGCCCTACGGGCGGCACCGAAGTGTTGTCCCAACAGGTTCCAAGCAAGGAGGAGGTGGTCCTGGAGGCGCCGCAAGGCGACCTCCCGGACTCCAGGAGTAAAGGGGAGGAACCCCCCAGGGCTCCAAGTCCGGCTTAAGGCCGGACACACCTCTGGAATCTTCAAGGGTTCCAGAGTCCGGCGGGCAATCTCCTTCCAAGAGGAGCAAGCCTACCGTGCCAGTGTCCTCCGTCCAATCGGAGGCGCGGGACAATATGTTGGAGGCGCTCCAAGGTGCCTCCATCGACGAGGGGCACCGCACTATTATGAGTGCGGTGATCCAGAAGGTTCAGTCCGCCAAAAGCGGACTGACTAAAGCTTGTACAAGCCTTTTAACAGGCTTTGAGGTAAGTAAAGAATGTTCAAATAATGTTACCGCATAGACAATAGCCCCTGATGCTCTGTTGGGCATTCGGGAAGAAAAGCCGAATAGAGGATCAAAGAATTCACAGGAGTCTAACAAAAGGAGTCAATATGCGTATGCAGGCTTCTCTGCTAGCATCCGCTGCATTGACTGCAGAAGTGGACGTGCTGAAGCAGAGTCTCGAGAAGTCCGAGCAAGAGCTCGGGCGTGCCAAGAAGCAGCTCGAGGAGAAGGAAGGCAATAAATACCGTGTTTGAATATGTATATAAAAAAGGTGCAATTGCAAAAAATGACAGGATTCACATGGCTACTGCAGGGGCCACGTCTGAGGTGGCAACCCTTAAGCAAGCGCTGCTCAAGGCCGAGAAGAGTGCAGCCGTGGAGCGCACCGAGCGGGAGAGGTATGAGGCTGAGGTTGGCAAGGTGCGGCAAGAGCTCCAGGTTCTCATGAAGAAACATGAGAGCTTGGAGCTTGACTCGAAGACGCGAGCGTCCGAGCTCGCGGCAACTATAGAAAATGCCAAGTCTGCCAAGGCCGAGTCCCAGAAGACCCTCCAGGAGTTGGATGAGGTGAAGAAGATTGCGGCGGGTAAGGCATTCTTTATGCAAAGAAAACATATAAACGTGAGTTACCTGTTACTTACCCGAATCCGGAGCTCTCTAGGGGCATTTGCAGATCTTCCCCGGAGTGTATCTGATGCCGCCGCATTCTATCGAGCCGAGGAGGGCAGCTCGACGGAGAAGGTGTTCTGGTCTCAGTACGCTGAGGCCGGACACCCCGTGCCCCTGAGCGACCAGCTGAAGCAACTGGTCGAGCTCCACAAGGCAGCCGAACAGGCCATGAAGGGCCTCCTAGTTCGGCTGTGGCCTGGAGAGGCCCTGCCTGGGAGCTATTTCGGGCTGGTGCGGCGGCTGGTGGAGGCCTGTCCAAGGCTTGAAGACATCAAGCGCTCCGTCTGCATTGAAGGTGCCCGTAGGGCCCTTGCCCGTGCTAAGGTGCACTGGGGCAAGCTGGATGCGGAGAAGCTTGTGAAGGACGGGCCACCGCTGGGGAAAGAGAATCGCAAGCCCGAGAATTATTATAAGGATGTTCTGAAGGGTGCCCGCCTTGTTGCGGATGAATGTACCAAGGATGTATTTTTTTAGTAAAACCCGCTCGTGTTATCCTGTGCGCTGAAGACTTGTTCATATGCGCTAAGCAATGCTGCTTGAATTTAAAATATTACCTTCTGTGCGGCTGTTTATCAATACTGAGAGATGGCGAGTCGTCGGCTTCTGCCCCCTTGCCGCTAGTGATGGGGTGTTCGGGGATAAACCTGGGCGCTCTTTTTCCCATATTTGGGTCCTTCGAGGGAGGCGCTCAGCCCAACGAATGAGGCAATTGGACTATAATGCATGAACACTCTCACTTAGCCATAGAATTCTATAATTTTAAATTTCGGCGAAGCCCCTAGTATTCAGAAGACCGAGTTCGGGGCGCTATCCACGCCTTGGCCGGACAGAGCCGACTCCTCGCCCTAAGCGGCATAAGTCTTTAAGGACTCGAAAAGACCTCTCGAACAGCGACCAGCTCTCGCCTCATCATGACGGTCAGTTTTAGCTTTCTCCACTGAGCTGCTCGGCACAGCTTAACTGGGGCACAATCGCAGTGGTTCTCCTAGTTCTACCTTAGCCGATATAGCGGAACGTAAGGCACCAAAACATAGGAGCCGGGCAAACCCAACTATTGACCCAAGACATGATTCGGAGCCGATGCATATAATGCTATAAGTTCGGGGTGCCGCACTTGTGAAAGTGTTCGGACTTCTTACACCATGTTGAGGGGTACTGAAGCCCCTGGCGTATTTTGGCCGTACCAAAGTGTACGGTGCAACATGTCATGAAGGAACATATATATATATAAAAGGGTAATGAAAAAAATAGACAAAAGCTATGCATTGTTCATTAAAATAGTTGCGATCAAAGCAGAACGATAGAAGTAATGTGGTAAACGAAAAGTTGGACTATTTAACATGTCTGCTCCAGGGGCAAGCTGCGGAATAGTATGCGAAATAGGTATACTACTCGTGATAGAAACCACCTGTGATTTCCGTAATGCGGCATGGTTTGTCTGCTTCCCTGGTTCTTGCATCGTTTGTGCGGCAGTTGAACTGCCGAACAGGCCTTTCGAAGAGTAGAGTCCTGAAAGTAAGAGAAAAGTAAAAAATCGGCAGCCCCCGGTACGGTTTAAGCCATGTTTTGGGCGTGCCGTGATGGTGCCCCTCCCCCTATGCCCATGGTATTTCCAGAGCATAGTTATGGATGCGAAGTACTGGCGTCGCCTTTTTGTGAGGGTTGGGGTTGGGGCCACATTGCTACGCCTGCTCGAAACGTGCTAGGCAGTATTGTTGTAGGTTACTCCGGGCGCGCTTGATGGTGTCCGGTCGTTGAATGGCCGGACTGGAGAACTGCCTAGAGAGGCTGCTTTGTACTTCCGCTGTGAGGGCCGCCGTGTGCTCCTCCGTTCGGAGGGAGCATTCGGTGTTACCATTGACCGTAATTACTCCTCGAGGGCCTGGCATCTTGAGCTTAAGGTATGCATAGTGCAGGACCGCATTGAACTTGGCAAATGCGGTTCGCCCGAGCAGTACATGATAACCACTGCGGAACGGGACTATGTCGAAGATTAACTCCTCGCTTTGAAAATTATCCAGAGATCCGAAGACCACTTCAAGTGTGACTGAGCCTATGCAGCTGGCCTCTACACCTGGTATTACGCCTTTAAAGGTCGTTTTGGCGGGCTTAATCCTCGAGGGATCTATGCCCATTTTCCGCACTCTATCCTGGTAAAGCAGGTTCAGGCTACTGCCGCCGTCCATAAGGACTCTAGTGAGATGAAATCCGTCAATAATTGGGTCGAGAACCAATGCGGAGAATCCGCCATGACGGATGCTAGTGGGATGGTCTCTTCGATCAAAGGTGATCGGGCAGGAGGACCATGGGTTGAACTTTGGGGCGACTGGCTCTACCGCGTATACGTCCCTTAACGTGCGCTTCCGCTCCCTTTTGGGGACGTGGTGGCATAGATCATGTTCACCGTCCGCACTTGTGGGGGAAAACCCTTCTGTCCATTGTTGTTCGGCGGCCGGGGCTCCTCGTCGTCATCGCTATGCAACCCCTTGTCTTCATTGTCAGCGCTTAATCTGCCTGCCTGCTTGAACACCCAGCAATCCCTATTGGTGTGATTGGCTGGCTTTTCGGGGGTGCCATGTATTTGGCACAAGCGGTCGAGTATTCGGTCCAAGCTGGACGGGCCCCTAGGATTCCTTTTGAATGATTTTTTCCGCTGACCGGATTAAGAGCCTCTGAATCCGGCATTAACTGTCGTATCCTTAGCATTGTCGCCGTTGATGCGGCGCTTCTGTTGGTTGCGACGCGACCTGCCACTAATGTCCCTGATGTCTGAACTACCAGGGTTCTTGGTCATATAGTTTCTACGAGCAAGCCAGCTATCCTCTCCCGCGCAAAAGTGGGTCATGAGTGCCGTGAGTGCTGCCATAGATTTTGGCTTCTCCTGTCCTAGGTGCCGGGCAAGCCACTCGTCACGTATATTATGTTTGAAGGCTGCTAAGGCCTCTGCGTCCAGACAGTCGAGTATTTGATTTTTCTTTGTTAGGAACCGTGTCCAGAATTGCCTGGCCGATTCGTCTGGTTGCTGAATTACGTGGCTTAGGTCGTTAGCGTCTGGGGGTCACACATAGGTGCCCTAGAAATTGTCGAGGAATGCGGCTTCCAGGTCCTCCCAACAGCTGATTGACCCTGTTGGCAGGCTGTTAAGCCACTGCCGGGCTGGTCCTTTAAGCTTGAGTGGGAGGTATTTGATGGCGTGGAAATCATCACCGCGGGCCATGCGGATATGAAGGAGATAATCCTCGATCCATACCGCGGGATCTGTTGAGCCATCATATGATTCTATGTTTACGGGTTTGAAACCCTCGGGGATTTGATGATCCATTATTTTGTCTGTGAAGCACAATGGGTGTGCGGCGCCTCTGTACTGGGCGATATCATGACGTAGCTCCAATGAGCTTTGTCTACTGTGTTTGGCCCTGCCGAATTTGTGGCCGGCGTGACGGTTATCGTCTCAAGCCGTGGGGCGCCTACGCGATCCGTATATCGATCTTGTTTGCCTTGCCTTGTCCTCCAACATGTCTCGTAAGTCCGGCGCATATTCCTATGCCTTGGTACGGGGTGCGGCTTGGGTGGAGGGCCATGAGGCCTCTCTGTCGCGGCCACGAGGTGGCCTGTCGGCCGCGTCGAGTGCTTCCTCCTCTAATCGGGGTAGCAACCTACGCTTCGGGTAGCACTTGGAGGGGCGTTCGGGTTTATGCTCTTCGGCCGCAAGGACTTCAGTCCATTTATCGACTAGCCGATCTTGATCAGCTTTAAGCTGCTGCTGTTTTTTCTTGAGGCTTCTTGCCGTGGCCATAAGCCTATGTTGAAAACGCTCTTGTTCGACGGGATCCTCCGGCACGGCGAATTCGTCGTCGTCGAGGCTTGCCTCGTCTTCGGAGGGAGGCATACAATTATCGTCCTCGACCTCTCTGTCGGCCGCTCTCTCATGAGGGCTGGTTTCTCCATCCTCCTGAGCTAAATCTTGCTCGGGGGGATGTTCTTTGGCGCTTTCCGGGGTATTATTATCTCCCGTGCTGGAATCGCCGTTTTTGTGTTGGCGGGATTTTGAGCGGCGCCGCTGACGCCGGCGCTTTTGCTGTTTCTTGGAGGGGTCATCCTCCGCTGTTCCATCGCCCTCTCCCTCTTTGGGGGTGTCCACCATGTATATGTCATATGACGAGGTGGCTTTCCAGGGCCTAGTAGGTGCTGGTTCTTCATCATCTCCTTCATCGGTGTCCATACCATCGATGTCTTCGGAGTCGAAGTCGAGCATGTCGGTTAAGTTGTCGACAGTGGCTACAAAGTGGGTGGTGGGTGGGTTTTGAATTTCTTCATCATCCATACCCCAACCTTGCTGACCGTAGTCCGGCCAAGGCTCTCCTGTGAAAGAGAGAGACTTCAGTGATTTCAGGATATCGCCGAAAGGCGAGTGCTGAAAGACGTCCGTGGCCGTGAACTCCATGATCGGCGCCCAATCGGATTCACTCGGCAGGGGCGCGGAGAGTTTGGAGTCCGGAGAAGAATCCGGCTCCATGGAGTCACGAGTCTTGCAGAGTACGGGGCTGGTGTTCGGCTCAACCGCCGTTGGGATGGCCGCCCCCGAGGTGGCGTCCAACCGCCCATCCTCGATCGACGCGGCCGGCTCCGAACTAGGGGTCGGAGCCGATGCGGGTGCGGCCTCCAGGGCTAGATCATGCTCGTCGTGACGGAGCGGCGCGCTCGGCAGTGGTTAGAATCCGTCGAAGATCAAGTCCCCGCGGATGTCGGCCGTGTAGTTTAAACTTCCGAATCTGACCTGACGGCCAGGGCCGTAGCTTTCGATCTGCTCTAGATGGCCAAGTGAATCGGCCCGCAGTGCAAAGCCGCCAAAGACGAAGATCTGTCCAGGGAGGAAGGTCTCACCCTAGACCGCATCGCCATTGATGATCGTAGGGGCCATCGAGCCTGACGGCGATGGCACAGAGGAACTCTCAATGAAAGCACCAATGTCGATGTCAAAACCAGTGGATCTCGGGTAGGGGGTCCCAAACTGTGCGTCTAGGCCGGATGGTAACAGGAGGCAGGGGACACGAAGTTATACCCAGGTTCGGGCCCTCTCGATGGAGGTAAAACCCTACGTCCTGCTTGATTAGTGTTGATGGTATGGGTATTACAAGAGTTGATCTACCACGATATCAGAGAGGCTAAACCCTAGAAGCTAGCCTATGGTATGATTGTTGATGTGTATGTTGTCCTACGGACTGAAACCCTCCGGTTTATATAGACACCGGATAGGGATAGGGTTACATAGAGTCGGTAACAATGGTAGGAGATCTGATCATCCGTATCGCCAAGCTTGCCTTCCACGCCAAGGAAAATCCCTTTCGGACACGGGATGGAGTCTTCAATCTTGTATTTTCATAGTCCAGGAGCCCGGCTGAAGGTATAGTTCGGCTATCCGAACACCCCCTAATCCAGGACTCCCTCACTCGTGGTGAATTTTGGCGACGTGCACTGTTGGACACAGCCAGTTCATCCTCCACGTGTCTGCTATAGCTCCGGCTTGGATGGGGAGTTGAATGAATCCTCTCACGACTGTGTGAATACGCCTGCTGTTGATTTAGCGCTGTTTGAAGGAGATCCCTGGCCTGACGTGCTTCCACCGCAACTGGTGACTCGCCGTCGGTTGGGAGGGATGCCAGGCGTGAAGCGGCGGCCACAATATTGTCCAACGGGTTGGAATAATGCCCGGGAGGTGTTGGTACATACTGTGGCACAACATTGTTCTGGCGAGGCGGGTCCACCATGCGCGGTTGAATCGGCGCTCCTGTTCCCGGTGCCTCCGCCCGGTTTAGTATGGGTTGGTTACCAGCTCCTGCTCCTGGTGTGTTGAAGAGATTCTGCTGCTCATAAACCGATGGGAGACGCGATCGGTACCTTCTTCTCATGACTTCCTCTGAAGCATTCTGATCCAGCCTAATCCGGTAGGCCTATGCTTCCAATTCAGCCCGCTCTGTAGCCATCCTAGCGTTCTGTGCCGCCAGGTCCGCTTTAGCCTGAGCTATCTGATCTTTCACCTTTGCAATCTCCACATTGTGCTGCTCCCTGGCTGCTGCATCCACCTCTGCGGCCATCAACGTTGCCAAAGCATCGAACAAATCAGACAGGACTTGGGCTGGAGGCGGCGCAGAGCTTCCTGCCCCTGCCGGTGTAGCCGTCATTGAACCGGAGAGTATTGCTGCGGCGGTCGATGAATGAGGCACTGATTGTGTGCCGGCCATGAAGATGGCGGCCCAGTTTGGCAGATCAGGGGAATCTGGAATGCTGTTGCCCTCGGATCCTCCATCAATCCGGCCGTCCTGCAACTGATAAAGCGATTCGGTCTCTCCAGAAGACTCGTCATCAGAACAGACCATGGTCTCTCCAGCGGACACCGGCCCGTCCTCATATCTCGATCCATGGATGACACCTACGAAAACATGCCTTGCCTCGGGCTGAACCGGCGAAGAACTTGCACGCCGAGCCGTTTCGATGATGTCGGTGCAGATGTCCGGCTCAGGGGCCGGTTCGCCAATCTTGCCGATGAAGACGTGAATCCCACCGAAGGGGACCCGGTACCCGTACTCGATTGAATCGGCCTCGGGACCCCATCCTGCATTGTCGATGTAGAGCTTGCCGCGACGACTCTTCATCATCCGGCCCACAGCGTATCCCTTAAGTCCATCAAAGCTGCCCTTCAAGAACTCAAAACCATCATGCCATAACCCCACGGTGGGCGCCAACTGTCGTGGGTTTGTCACGGCAGATGTCCTTGTGAAAGGACTTAGTCGTGGAGCCATCGCTATGGGTTAGCTCAAAGGGGTTAAACCGGACAAGGGGACACAGGGATTTTATACTAGTTCGGCCCCTTCAAGGAAGGTAAAAGCCTACGTCTAGTTGTGATTGGTATTGCTAGGGTTTCAAAGGCCAGGGAGCGAATCCGCTTTGTTTGGCTCTCGAGTTGTTGTCTGTCCCTAAACCGCGGCCGGGTCGTCCCTTTATATACATAGGTTGACGCCCGCCGGGCTACAGAGTCCCGAAGCCAGATCATAAATGTATCTGGTTTGGTCTCTATCCTTCCTATCTTATAATACAAGTTACATGATTAGGTCGGTTTACTTTTGCAGGCTTGAACCCGCCATTGGGCCTTGGGCCTTCGTGAAGCGCCATCATCCTTGCATCTCCATGGGCTTCTAATCTTCACGGAGTTAACCTGGCTACAGAAGGCCGGTTTACTTCCTTGCGTGCGAAGATGTAGCTGGTGGGTCCCAGAAGTCAGGGGGGCGAACCGTTTTTTTTGCCCGAACGCACTTCCTTGCGTGCGAAGATGTAGCTGGTGGGTCCCAGCAGTCAGGGGGCGAATCGTTTTTTTTCCCGGACGCACTTCCTTGTGTGCCAAGATGTAGCTGGTGGGTCCCAGCAGTTAGGGGGAAACGTTTTTTTTTCACGAAATACAGTGGCCCGTCCGGTGGGTCCCAGCTGTCAGGTGGAGGAATCATTATTTTCCGCGTAATAAGGAGGCACTTCCTTGCTGCGGCCGTGGACCCAGCTGTCAGCCTCTCCATGTACAGTCCACGTCCGATGGAAGTCGTTCCTTGACCACGTTGACCACGCCGCGCCGAGAGCACCAGGACGGTGGACGACGGCAAGGCCTAGGAAGTGGACAACGCGGTGCCGGGGAAGACGCGGCAGTGGAAGCCCGCGCGGAGAGGAGTACGAGGGTTCACTGGTTCGGCTGCGGTGTGAGGCTGCGGTTGCCGCAGGGCCTAGCCAGCAGTGGGAATAGTAGGGGGCGGTGAGGCCTCCGCGGCAGCACATCCGGCCACGGGAGGCAGGAGCATGCGGCACGACTGGCACTGCTTTGGGCGGCAGGAGCAAGAAGACCAGAGGTTGAAGAAGCACTACAGCCGTTGGATGGACATCGTACGGTCACTGGAGCTAGAATCGTTTATATTGACTAAGTTGACAAAGCCATCCGTCCCCGTCAACTTAGTAGGCCCACAAGTCAGCCTCCCACCAAGGTGGGTCCCAGCTAGCAGGGGTATTCATTTTTTTGTGCGTAATAAGGAGGCACTTCCGGTGGGTCCAAGCTGACAGCAGGGGGAACATTTTTTCGCGAAATACGGTGGCCCGTTGGGTGGGTCCTAGCTGTCTGGGGAAAACGTTTTTTTCATGAAATACTGGTGGGCGTCCAGTGGGTCCCTGCTGTCAGGTGGAGGAATAATTATTTTCCGCGTAATAAGGAGGCACTTCCTTGCGGCTGCCGTGGACCCAGCTGTCAGCCTCTCCATGTACAGTATTGTTTTGATGGAATTCGGTCGTTGACCACATTGACCATGCCGCGCCAAGAGCACCATGGCGGTGGACGATGGCGAGGCCTAGGAAGGGGACGACACGGAGCCGGGGAAGACGCTATAGTGGATGCCCACGCAGAGAGGAGTACGAGGGTTCACTGGTTCGGCTGCGTTGCCGTCGCCGCAGAATAACAGAGGGTGTGGGTGAGTGGAGTGGAGGGATGGCCTGACCAGTGGTGGGAGTAGTATGGGGGCGGTGAGGCCTCCGCGGCAGCACAGCCGGCCACGGGAGGCAGGAGCAGGCGGCATGACCGGCGCTGCTTTGGGCCGCTGGAGCAAGAAGACCAGAGGTTGAAGAAGCACTACGGCCGTTGGATGGACATCGTACGGTCAGTTGAGCTAGAATCGTGCATATTGACTAAGTTGACAAAGCCCTTCATCCCCGTCAACTTAGTAGGTCCACTATACTAGGTCCCAGCTAGCAGGTGGAGTATTCATTTTTTGTGCGTAATAAGGAGGCACTTCCTTGCGTGCGAAGATATAGCTGGTGGGTCCGAGCTATCAGCAGCAGTAACGTTTTTTTCGCGAAATACAGAGGCCCTTTCGATGGGTCACAGATGTCAGGTGGAGGAATCATTATTTTGTGCGTAATAAGGAGGCATTTCCTTGCGTGCGGCCGTGGACCCAGCTGTCAGCCTCTCCATGTACAGTCCACTTCAGATGCATGTCAGTCGTTGACCACATTGACCACGCCACGTCAAGAGCACCAGGGCGGTGGACGACGGCGAGGCCTAGGAAGGGAACGACACGGGGGCAGGGAAGACTCGGCAGTTGTTTTTGTTTCCCACGCGGAGGGGAGTACGACTGTACGAGGGTTTACTAGTTTGTCCGCCGTCGCCGGAGAATAACAGCAGGTGTGGGTGAGTAGAGGGATGGCTAGGCTAACGATGGGAGTACGGTGGGGCGGTGAGGCCTGCATGGCAACACAGCTGGCCGCGGGGAGGAGGGAGCAGGCAGTCTTGTCGGCGCTTGTTTGAGCGGCTGGAGTAGGAAGAGCAGAGATTGAAGAAGCACGACGACCGTTGGATGGACATCCAACAGTATACAGGCCATCGGTGCAAAGCCTCAAATCTGTGGAAAAGAGCATACAGCCCATCTGCCATTATTTCAAATAATTTACAGCCCATTGGTAATTCTTACGGGTTTTTTTGGATCCCATGTTCTTTTTGTTAGCATTACAGCCCATATTGTGGCCACGATTAAAAAATTATACGAAATTTTGCATATGTCGGTGCGGTCTGAACTGTTTTTAATCCCGAAATTTCGAGTCACATTCAGACTGATTTTAAAAATAAATGTATAAATATAAAATCCAATAAACTGTCCACGCATAAAAATCAATGCAATTTAAAATCTCGAAATGAAAAAAATATATTTGAAACTAATTGCCGGTTTGATGTGTTTTAAAAATGTACAACCCATTTCTCATTACTGATAGGCCATTTTCTCGGCCAGTCGAATGAAGCTCTCCTCGTCTTGAAAGATTTGCAGCTCAACAGGCCTGATAAAGCGACTTACTTGACAAATCACAAAAAAACTGGCTAGCCATTTTCAGAAAGAAAAAAAACTACTGGGCTGGTCTGTGGTAAACATAAAAGAAAAGGCTGTCTAGACAGGCCAGAGTGTCCCGCACAGCCCAGTTGACACCCTGCTTCCGTCTCAAAAACAAATTAGATATATGCCACTCCAATTATGGCGATTCATAAAAATGCCACTACAATTTCCAAACTTCGAAAAATGCCACTACAATTTTTGCAAACTTTGAAAAACGCCACTGCAGTTTGCAAACTTTGAAAAATGCCACTCCAGACTTCGAAAAATGCCACTAGAAATGGCATGAAATGGCAATTTTCAAAGTTTGGAAACTGCAGTGGCATTTCTCGGATACACCAAATTTGGAGTGGCATTTATCAAATTAACCCAAAACAAAAATAACTGGGCAAGCTGCTGGGTCCCTGGTGTCAGCCGCTCGTTGTGAAATTCTCTCATTTATTAACTGGGCAATTTGTCAAGTTCGCTCTTGGAATTACAACAACTATCAAGTTGTTGCTATCTTCGACAAGCTTGTTGCCGTCCTTGGTGGTTTGACTCGATGGATATTGCTCAAAAATCAGTTTCTGTACACGGATGAGTACTACGATGCAATTCAATACGAGGGCCTTGTGTTTGCTGCCACGACTCGTGGCACTGTTTTTGCATGGGATCCTCGTAGTTTCGGTACGTTTGTCTTCCACCGTAATTATAATTGTTTCATCCACATGCATGCGGGTTAGTAAGTTTCCCTTTACTAATTAACCTTCTTCTTGTGTTTCCAAGGTCCTATGAACATCCCACCACCTATACTTGAAAAAAATTATAACCAAGGGGGAGATGACGATGGTGATGATCACGAGCATGAGGACGAGCAGCGCCCATATACTCTGTGGCGCCTGGCAACTAATTCCGATGGATCACCTCTTCTTGTGTGTATCAGCCCACTGATGACGTTACTGCTAAGGAAGCAGGTGTAGTCTCCCATGGTCGCACTCTCCGGACCTATTCCAACACCCGTTGCATGGTATTCGGGATGGATACTAGTGTGCTAGCGCCAACTCCTTCTCCCTGGTACATAATTGATAGTCTTGGAGAAAACTCGCTCTTCCTTGGACAAAACTATCAGATGATGGTGAAAGGCGATCCAACTGCTGCTGACACAACGTTACTAGTACCATTTATGAGAAGCAACTGTGTCTATACCTCGGACATTTGGGTGGTTCCCTACCTTGGTACTGATATAGAAGGCCGCTTCAGCCTGGATGATCAGTCCCGTGTTGGTTTCCAGATCGACAATCGATGGCCCGTCCTAGAGAATCACTTGTGGTTCAAAGCAAGTGTTTCCAACACCGAGGAATGGTTGAGTTGAAGTTCATTTCATTGCTTGTTATTTGTTGTGTGGTGAAAACTTTAGTATTTATAATGTATCCTTGTTTTCGATGTGGGTTGATTACCTGTTGTATGTAATAAAATGATATGCCTGTGATAAACTTACTAAATTTATGAATGGCTTTCGAGTCGCTTCTCTGAGTGAGTGGTGCGACGATGCAAAAAAATATTTTCTGAATACATAATTGTACGTGCATTGCAACAGGTTATCGGATTACGCCAATCAACAATAGTAGTACACTATTTGTAATAGCTTCACATGCTTCGCGCATCGGGCGGGTGATTTTACTGTAGCCATATGTTAATGTGTTCGCTGTACGTAACCAGCACCTCGAATCCTCGATACTAGTACTATATAGTAGGAGTAAGTAGTAGGAGTAGTAGGGTGGCATGGGCCAGAACAAGCATTCACATCCAGGAGTACGACACACGCCACCACCACGACATCCATCTGACGCCATATTATTTCTTGGAGTCCATGCTAGAGAAATCTCTTCAACCTCGTCGTTTCTCTAATTTCAGCCATCACGTGACGGGCGAGGTGGGGGTTTGTCAATAGTCGGTTTCCTTAACTGTGGTCCCACTTGTAAGGCCAACTCCAACGAATGACCCCAAACGGACCTCCGTTTTGCACGAACTCCAACGATAATTTTGACTAGAAAAGCAAGACCAAAGAAAACAAGAACCACAAGAATACATTTTACTAGTCCTGTAAGTTGGATTAGTGCCTTCTTGATGCATTCATTGTTGATCTGCAGAGCCTCGATCTTGCGTGCTTCTTTCTTCTTCGAGTGTAAAGAAGTAGACATTGCTTCTTCGCGTCTAGTCTCATGTCTAGACTCTATTCTAGTAGGAGTATCAACAAGTGCACAAATCTCATCTCTAGCCTCTATGCTAGCTAAAAGTGATAGAACATCTACTAAATTGCGCTCTATCAATATATGGATGTACTCTTCTTCCCAATACAAAAACTTGCATCCATTCTACTCCCTCCGTTGCACAATACATGCCTTCTATTTGTCAAAATATATATGTATCTAGACATGTTTTAGTATATAGGTACATCCATTTTTGTACAAATGGAAGTCAAGTATTTTGGAACGGAGGGAGTACACAATAAAACTTTTAAGTTAGCACAACTAGTCTAATCCGAGAGCACAACCGAAGATTTGGTCGGGTTCTTCCTCCTTTTGCTGACACGTGGGACATCCAGCATCCAGGTCGTGTCATGAAAGAAAATAGAGTGGTAGTTGAAGCCATGAGATGTTCATCTTGGGTTAAACTATAAATAGAATCTTACTACTCTTGAGTAACTCCAAAGGCGGCCACCGAAGATCTTTATTGGATTTTTTTTCATCACCAACACGTTGAGGTGAAAGATGTGCAGGTTCAGTGGGTCCTCTTGCGTTTTCACTGACATGTCGGGCCGCATGTGAGCAAACAGACGATGGGATCCGCGCATCCGCTGGCTGGCTGAGAAGAGAGATAGAGGAGGGCTGAGCACGGACTGCAGGAAATTTGTTTGACATACCTCGATATAGGCTCGATATAGTGGGGTGGCATGGGCCATAACTAGCATTCATGCCTAGCAGTACGGCACACGTCACCCACACGAGTCCCATCCGACACCAATTTTCTTGGAGTCCGTGCTACAGCCATCTCTTCTCCCTCCTGTTTTCTCAGCCATCACGCGGTGGGCGGGGCGGGGGGTTTGCCGATAGTCGGTTTTCTCAACTGCGGTCCCACTTGTAAGTGAAAATGCAACACCGCACGCATTCCCGCTTGAGCGGCGTGCTGGACCAACCGTTTGGGGGTGCGACGCGAACATGGCAGGCTTTTCCTTTTGAACTCGTAACTTGTAAAATTTGGTTCTGCTCCATGGCGCGACCGATAGATAGAAAATAACGATTTTGCCTGGAGTAATAAGAAGTTTGGTTCTGGCGCCGTTCATGCATGGAGTACGTACGAAAATTATGAAGTTGATGCAAAAGGTAAGATAATTACTGTAGTATCATATACTACTACATGGATTTGACGGAAATATAAAAATACATAAGGATCCATCGACGACATCCTCATGCCCTAGTGCGTCGGGTCACCAACCGACATGTGAGGAGCAGCGGCGTTGGCGGCGAGGTCAACGTGCTTGTGAACAGTGCCGTCCAAGGTTGCCCTGCGGTCCAAGAAGGCTAGCGTCCTATCGTCCTCCTATTGCATGTAGTAGTCCTTGTGGATGATTTGCGCGTAGACGTGGGTGATTATGTCGATGGTGTCTTGCTGCGCCAGGCGCTGCGCGGCTAGCGCGACCTCAAGGTGGACATTCTCCGGCGCGACGGCGGGCAGTCACAGGTCCACCAGTGCGTTGAAGAGGTTGTCACCATAGTGGCCGTTGAGGGTGGCGGGCATCACAGAGCCTGGGTGCGTCGGCTGGAGGCTTACGTCAAAGTCGTCCGCAAGCTTCTTGACGACGGTGAACTTGTCGAGGAAACTGATGAGGACCTCATCGAACAAGGAGACGAAGCTGTCGTCCAAGCGGCCCCTCGCCCTGGCGGCCTCAAGCAATACTACCTGGAGACGTTCCTCGGTGCCAGGCCGCAGGCCGGCGTCGTGGACCATCTGGCACAGCCGGCTGATGCTCGCGCTCATCGCCTCCATGGTTCTAGCTTAGCTTCTAGTCAACTGATCTTGTGATTCGAGTGATCGCTCTTGCCCTTGGTTAGCGTGCGAAGGTGCGTAGGATTTCATACTACTCCTCGGCCCTCTACTGCACCTGCCTTTGGCTGTATGATAGGTGGGCCAGCCACCCCCTGGGCCCACGTGTCATTCTCCCAAAGGCAGTTGTCGTAAGTCAATGAAGCTGTGTCCCCCTCCGTGCCGGTGCAGTATAGTCATCTCACCGGACCTCTAGTTGGGGCCAAACGACAGAAGTTTGATGTTTACTGGTTTATTGGTCCCCTTTGCATTTTGCGCCAAGTTTTGACCTTTGATTTAACTAATAAAATGTTAATCCATGTAAACAACAATGTTGTGTAAGTCACCTTACGAAAACCAAATAATCCCAAAATACTTAGGCGCGGTGCATTAACTCCCTCCTTGTTTCTTATTTCGTGACATATCAACCAATGAGAGATGTGGGTCGTGCATTCTTTCAATGACTTGAGACTACCAAACATGACATGCAGTGTTTAGTTCATTGCATGTAATCCTATTAGTACTCTAGTTAGCAAAAAAACATTAAGTTCTCTCGCCGATAGGAATAAAACACCATGTATTTATTTACAGAGGGAGTAGTACATTTTTTGTGACATGCATTACTAGATATTGCTAGTCAAATACTAAAATCTAGATGGACGTGGTAGTACTCCTAAATCCATATGGTGGTGCTACTAGTACTAGTAGTAGTACTACCAATGTAGTAGTAGGAGTACTAGCACTGTACTACCCGTTGGTCAAATTATTACGTGCTGCTCCTCACAGTGAAGTGACAAGACCCTACGCCGAAGATGACACCTGAGTATAGGCACCGTGTTCGACATACCATAGTCAACCTCACCTTCTACAGTCACTATCATCATGGCTGTAGAGCTAGCCTGCTTACAACTAGCCCTGTTCGACATAATTTCCCATGCATAGAAGCCCGTGCATTGCACGGAACACCAAGATTGGGGGTGGACGGCTCCGGCAGTGGCCATCGCGCCAGATTTTTCCACATCCTTCTAGATGTGGTGGGGAGGAGATAAGGCTGATTGTGAGAGACAAGGAGTTGTTTGTAAATAGGGAACAAGTGCAAGCATCTTTTTGCAAAAATGGAGAAGCTTGGTTTGTATGCATCAGATCTAGATCCGACGGCTATTGGTGAAAGATGGGAGGCACAACATCATCACCAACTCAGGACCTGTTTGATTCGCAGGATTTTGAAAACGCAGGAATAGGACATGGCAATATTACAAGTTGTGATGAAAGGATCTTGGAGACTGCGGCCATGCGTTTGAAATCCCCGTCGCAGAGGCAGCTATCAACGGTGAGGTTGAGGGGGACGCAGCGCCAGAGGGGGCGCCACCGCCGAGACAGCAGGGCAGTCCGCACGGCAGATTTTGTGGGGAGGAGGCCGATGATGATGAGCAGCATGTCGTCGGGGAGGCTGATGATGAAGTCCAGGCTCGCCGGATGCGGTTTTGGCTCGAGCCGCCTCCGCTTGTTGGCTGCCTCGCCGTCCATCTCAACCAGCGGCGACGCCGGTGTATAGTTGTGCTGGTGTGTGTTGTGTGCTGGGTGTGCGCAAGTGCATCCTTCTGTGCATGCCGCTGCGCAGTGGTGAATTGTGCATGAGTGCATCCTTCGCGCGCAAGAAGCTTGTCCTCAATGCGCCCTCAATTTACTAGCGTGCGGGGTGCTACCCTGAGTGGTTTCCACTTTGTTTACTTCACCGCGTGTCAGATGGGCCTCTAGTTTACTTATTTTCACCCACTGCCACATGGGCCAGCACACGAAGATACAGAACACGAGCTGACAAGGCAGCATGTGGATTGGTTGACCGGTCAACTAAACAATATACGGAGCTATACGCTGACACAGTGAGTGTATAATCCGTCGGTATAGAGAGTTCGAGTGAGAGGGGAGACCCGTGAGAGATAGCAGAGAGAGAGAGAGAGAGAGAGAAAGAGCTACTCCCTCCGTTCGATTATGTAGTTCCAACATTTTTTAAGTCAAACTTTTGAAACTTTGACCAAGTTTATAAAGAAATTACTTATATCTACAATACCAAAGATAAATGATAGTATGAAGTAAGTACATGTTCTGATGAATCTAATGATCGTTCTAGATGTAAATGTTTTTCTCCACATATACCTGGTCAAACTTTTTTGAGGTTTGACTTTTCAAAACATCCATATGCTTATGGACGTGACAGAGTCCCTAACTAGAGGGAGAGAGAGAGTGAAAAAAGTGTGTGTGCGTGTGTGAAAGAGACATGGACAACACACGATAAAAGTAGAGAAAAAGCGTGCATGTCTTATGCAAACATATCACACATGCATCTTCGACAACGGAGGCAAGGTGAGGACATAGTGTGTGGTTGTTTGGAACCGAGAGAGCAAGACCCCTAGCACATGGTCAAGAGGGGTCTGACAAACAAGGGAGAGAGGTCGAGAGAGACGTACGGAGAAAATGCAGACATGGGGAGGAGAGAGTGTATGTTTGTCATAGAGAGATCCCTTGGAGATCGTGATGGGACTACATGGGTGGGAGATCGAGTGACAAGGTGTGTGCGTGATAGAAGATGCCCCGAGAGATATCGAGATAGACGTATGGATGGAAGGAGACAATACGTGTGTTCCTGATGGCTAGTAAGAGATAATCATACTTAGGAGGGGGAGTGCTTGCGCCTATGATGGAGTGAGGGATTATGGTACTTAGGGGGGTGCGTGTCACATGGAGAGAGAACAAGGGCGGAGAGTGTTGGATGGGTCTATATGTATAGCGCGAGCGAGACATGTGTATGTGTGAACCAGGGAGATATAAGGCCAGTTTGGCTTGCATCCTGAGCATATTTTGCCTGGCCTAGGGTTGTGGCTGGATTTCATGCATGCTTGTTTGGTTGCTACCCTGTGAAAAAGAAAGCCCGCCTGGTCTGGGTTCCCTTGCACTTTAATTAGCCTGGCTGAACTCCAGACACTGCAAGTAGACTGGCCCAGGCGACCGATTTTGAATGCCTGGCCATGCCTGGTTGTGTGGCCACGAGGCTAACAGCAACATGGATGGATATTAGCATTAAATAATTGATGCATGGATTGATTGATGGGACGTTGATGCTTTTCCTGGCCCAGGCATGAACCAAACGCTTCAGCACCACACAAGCCTGGCCAGGCAGAAATATTTTACATCTCACGTCCACACCAGGCAGTACCGACCATCAAGGCATGAGGGTCAAGTCATGAACCAAACTGACCAATAAAGTTTGAGAGAGATTGAGGAGCCCCGATAAGGCTGGGTGGTGCGTCAGATAGCTGAGAGGGGGAAAGAGATATTCCATCCGCTCGATAATGAAGTGCATGTAAATTTTTTAGAAGTCAAACTTTGGAAACTTTGATCATGTTTACGCAAATGTTATTTATATCTACAATACCAAAGATACATCATACAAAACTACATCTCATGGTGAATCTAATGGTATATGTTTGCCATACTAAATGTAATTCTTTTTCTCCACGTACATGGTCAAACTTTGTGATGTTTGACTTTTCAATAAATCTATATTCTATGGACCGAGGAGAGTGCCTCAGTCGAGACAGATCAAGTGCGTGTGAAGGAGAATGAGTAAGTGTGCAAAAAGAGTATGTGTGTGAAAGAGAAAGTGACAACAAACGATAAATTAGAGAGAGTGTGTGCTTTTTCATTTCTTATGCAAACATATCACGCATGCATCTCCGAAATGGAAAAGCGAGGCGAGGAGATACACGAAGATAGTTAGTGTGTGATTGTTTGCAACGGAGAGAGACACCCCTGTAGCACATGTCCAATAGAGGTCTGGCCAACAGGGAACAAAGGTCGAGAGGGACACATGGACGGCATGGACGCATGGGGAGGGAGAGAGGGTGTGTTTGTGATAGAGAGATCCCATTGAGATCGTGAGGGGACTATATGGGTGGGAGATCGAGGGAGTGCGTGCGCGATAGAAAGATGCCCCGAGAGAAATCGAGATAGACCATGCACATGTTTGTGATGGAGACTAAGATTAGCTAGTCATATACTTATAGGGGGGACTACGTGTGCCTACATTTGAGTGAGAGACCATCATACTTGGCTAGTTGGGCATGAGATTGTGTGTGTGCGCGTGTCAGCTGGAGAGAGAACGAGGGGGAGAGATAGAGTTTTAGATGGGCTTATTGAGTGCGAGTGAGATATGCATGTCTATGTGTGACCCAGGTGGATGGAGAGTTTGAGAGAGGGGGGAAGAGCTCCGAGACGACATAGTGGTGCGTGAGAGAGTTACGGGCAAAGAGCCAAGGAATTTGTGTGCGTACGATGAGTGCACCAAAGATATCTAGCTTGGACTAGCTAGAGTAGCATACATAGTGTGCGAGAGAGACCTATAGATGGTGTATATATGCATGCGAACTAGAAAGACCCCCCTCCCCCACACACACACAAAGATAGAGAGAGAGAGAGAGAAAGGGAGAGGGACCAACAAGGTTTTTGTGTCGGATCTGTGCGACAGAATTGAAGATTGTCGGAGAGAGAGAGAGAGAGAGAGAGAGAGAGAACAGGAGTCTGGGAGAGGGGGAGGTCGCGTTTTATGCATCAAAGACTGATATAAACCATGTTTCGATATAAACATGCATTCAAATATTTAAATTGGAGAACATGTTGTCTGCAATCCACACATGAACGGATATATGCGTATATCAACCAAGTTCATTAATTTGACTTTCAACATGTTCATGGAGTACTATAATACTGTACAACATGCTACTTGGTTGAGGTGTTCAATTTTTGATTTAGTTCACTATTTTGACCTACTGAACGAGCTATTTCATTGAATCGAGATATTTCATTTTGGGTTTGATTCGCGTTTTTGAGTGGGTCAACTATTTGTCATATAGTAAATGCTAGCAACAAGCATGTAAAAACACATTACTCCCGAGCATCATCTCTCCATCTAAAAAAGAAGTGGCAAGCTAATATTTCAAAATTTGATCCGAATCGACTTGGTAAGGTAGACGTGGATGCTCGTTCTCCCAAAACATGAACGAATCGTTAAACATCCTCTCTGCTCGGTGGAATTCGCCCGAGCAAATAAATGGGAGACGCGAAATTACCATACTATGTGGGACACGCATCAATTGGCCCGTTGTAAATTGAGGGTAGGTTCGTAACTTCATCCAAGCGCGCCTTCTCCTCGGCCGAAATGACATGTGCCGAATAATTCATAAACCATGGTCGGCAAAACACGCTCTCCTCGCCCGAAATAGCTCGCGCCCAATCTTTCAAAACACGCTCTCCTCGCCCGAAATCGCTCGCGCCCACTATAGTTCAAAACACGCCCTCCTCGCCCAAAATCGCTCCCGCCCACTATTTGGGGAGAAGCAAAGTTACTCTACTATCCCCGACCCTCAGTACACAGACCCAAGCCGAGAAGCCTATAGGCAAGGGTAGAACTGTAACTCCCCCTCACATTTCAGACAAATGCGTCCGTAAGACATGGTTCCACTTCCCTCCCAATTCCCCCCGCCCGCCCCCATTCATACCTCGTGGGCACCAAATCACCTTCTCCCCGGGAAGCTCCCTTCTCCCGAGCTGCGAACCTCAGCCACACCTCCACGCCCCCCACCGCACCAATTTCACAGCCGCCCTCCTCCCTAATGCCGAAGATGTTGTCCATTTGCCGTCGTGCACTGGGTCGTGTGCCTCTTACTCCGTGCTGCTGGTGCTGCCTCGACGACGGCCGCGTGAACCGTACCGGAGCCGATTCACCCCCGCCGTTGTTCACGACGCCGGAGCGGCTCCAACTTCGGATCTGTCCAGAGTCCTGGCGCTGCTTCCGCGTAGTCGTCGGCCGTCATGACATCGCTCTTTCCCTACCGCCGGTCGCCACCGCAACCGCGCCGACCTCACCGACTCGGAAGCTGGACCTGCCTACTTCACCATGTCGCCAGATAGGTCGCACCCTCATCTCAAATCACTTTATTTAGGCGTCAGTTGTCTGAATTTTTATTCTAGGCCAATCGATTCCCAATGGGAAGCAGCACCCCTCGAGGCGGCGGAGCTCCTAGGCTGTCGGTTGGCTGGTGTCTAACGTAAGGGTGCGGGGCCGCAAGTTCGCCGCGGAAGCAGCGCTTAGATGGCTATCTTTTAGAGTTGCGTGGGTTGAAGGTACTGCCGCCGCCGGATCTGGATGATGGGGAGTCTTTGTGGATTGCCCGGGGGCGGCGCAACCACGGCAGTGCGGTGTGGCGGGGAGCAGGGTTTTGGCCGGGGCCACGGACGGCGGAGGCAGGCTGCTCTGCCGTTGGTCGCTGGCTCTTCGGGGAAGATTCCGAACAGTGTCAGCCCGGAGGCACAAGACGGCCAGCCATCCAGCGTAGATCGGACAGTACCAAAATAAAATAAAATCGTGTGACCCCAATTTAGTCTTCAGTCAACAGACGTGTGACCACTCTCGTACCTTGTTGTTGATCTCTTAGTGTATTTCTTCAGATCAAAGAGATATGTCGTTCTTAACATTATGTGTTATCTGCATCTTCAGACACACCATCTTCCGACTCACCGCAGCTACTCCAACAAGGGAAGCATACGCCAGAAGGGAGCTATAGTCCCCACTCAACAGTTCCCTGCATCGAATGCGCGTGCCCGACATGGACAGCCACAACAACTGCAGGGCCATCGACAAGTGAGCACATGATGCTCACTCCTATGGATGGCAGCCAGATAGGTTGTACCCTCATCTTACTTGTGTGCAACATTTATGGCTTTGTTATTCATCTAAGCATGGAAAATAGATCATCACATTTCACTGTATATTCATGCTGATATCTTACGGATCTTGTTCAGGAGTTAACGTTGTTCCATAGTTCAGCTAAGATACTTGTTCTTTAGGTAACATTGTTCCATAGTTATCATCCATCAGCCAATGCTACCCCACAGGCTGGTGATTATAGTATTATACCACTTCTAGTATTACCTATGTTGTTCTTTAATACTTTTGTGTGCCATCTAGTTAATCTCGAGTACAAATGATACATATTCTGTAGCTTTCATCTGTGTTCTCCCTTCAGTTTATGAGACCTCTTGCTGCTAGTTAACCCCAGTCCTACTATTTATGTCATCTCCTATAGGCACTCATCACATAAATCTAACTACTAGTTGTCTTCCATGCATGTCAGATATAATTGCACACACTGATATATCCACAAGAACCTCACAGAGCAATGTAAAGGCCAATAAACTTGATGTCAATGATACCCAATATGATGGAAATTGTAAAGGCAGTTCTTCAGAAGACTTGCAGAAAGATGATGAATCCTCTTCACCCCACAAGGTCCTTGCTGTAACTTGGCCTGTGATATGGGTAAAACATGCATATAATGTCCTAGAGTGTATCTACTCTGTTGCAATGCCATGTGCTTAGCATGCTGATCATGCATGTAAATATGTCATGCCTTCCTGTTTTCAGTACCTATTCCATTCATGATAACATGTTTTCAAATTCAAGTACTGTCATTCTACTCTATCGCAATGCCATCTGCTTAATTTGGACATCATGCTTCTGAATATCTTATGCATTGTTATTCATCAGTATGTACCTCATTTGTCTACCATACCATGTTTTTTTACATTGAAGTGCTGTTCTAGTGCTCTGTTGCAATGCCATCTTATTTTCCCAATCATACACGTGCATGTTGCCTTAGTTATTTCCGTACTTATTCCGCTAGCATACAGTTTTACATTCAACTAGTGTTTTTTTGCTGTGTTGTCCTGTCGTATCCCTAGCTCTTACACCATACTCCCTCCGTCCGGATTACATGTTGACGAAATGGATAAAAAAGGATGTATCTAGAACTGAAATACGCCTAGACCCGTCCATTTTTTCCAGATGGAGGGAATACATGTCAATATGTCATGCCTTTCTATTCTTCAGTACCTATTCCATCTTTCTGCTGTCGCATGTTTTATAATTAAAGCACCATTCTTCTATACAAGGCATGCAAGGGGAAGACGACTACGTTAGAATCTGAAGGGTTACAAACAAGGCCTTTGCAAAAGATCCAAACGCTAGGAGATAATAAACCAACTCCAATTTTTATAGATATTGCTCCAGCACAGATAAACCCAACTCCTACTGATAATAAGCAGATTCCAGTGGCCAAAGAACTAGTCCGCTCCAGTCCAGCAAAAACATGTCAACTCAATTCTAAGAAGCGTGTGCGTATCCTTGCATCATGAAATTTTATAGCATGCTGATCATATTTTCTACATGTTTCTTACCCATCTCTCTTTTAGAAAATAAGCTTAACAGATAGGAGAATTTATGCAATGGTATCGTTTATGAGGAAAGATTCTTGCAGGAATTCTCTGTGCTCCAATGTAGATGTAAGTACCTGTTGTATATCACTATATTTTTACATCAGCATGTATTTTGTTAATCAGCGTGAATCCAACCTTTATCTAATCTAAATTTAGTTTTAGCAAAATGTATGATTGAAGGCCACAATGTTGATTTTTGCAAGGAAAACTGCCTGGTAGTTTTGCATCCTGAGCTTCATGAGTGTACTATCTCATATCAGTGGGTTTGAATACTTTGGTTCTGTAGTGGGTTTTTCAATGTTTTTTTACTGTGTTGTCCTGTCGTATCCCTAGCTCTTACATCATACTCCCTCCGTCCGGATTACATGTCGCATAAATGGATAAAACTGGATGTATCTAGAACTGAAATACGCCTAGACCCATCCATTTATTTCCGGATGGAGGGAATACATGTCAATATGTCATGCATTTCTATTCTTCAGTACCTATTCCATCTCTGATGTAGCATGTTTTATAATTGAATCACCATTCTTCTATATAAGGCATGCAAGGGGAAGACGGCTATGTTAGAATCTGAAGGGTTACAAACCAGGTCTTTGCAAAAGATCCAAACGCTAGGAGATAATAAACCAACTCCGTTTTTCATAGATACTGCTCCAGCACTGTCGGATTTCGGGTTCCGGCAGACCCTTGAGGTTCGAACACTGGGGTGCGCACGGAGATTTCGCCTCCTACCTACCTGCACCCCTCCGCCATGCTAGGATCTGAACTAAGGAAAGAACAACACAAGAGACACAGGGTTTATACTGGTTCGGGCCACCGTTGTGGTGTAATACCCTACTCCAGTGTGTGGTGTGTGGATTGCCTCTTGGGCTGATGATGATGAACAATACAAGGAAGAACAGCCTCGCGAGGGTCTGTTCTTGGCTGAGGCGATGAACTGCTGGGAGGAGTTCAACCACCTTTCTTTCTCTCTCTCTCTCTCTCTGCCCCGACCCATCGACCTCCTTGCTGTATGGGTGGCTGGCCCTATTTATAGAGGGCCTGGTCCTCTTCCCAAATATTGAGCGGGAAGGGAGCCAACAATGGCGGGCTAATTTGAAGGGGGACAGCAAGTATAAGCTATCCTGACAAAAGTAGTCTTCGCCTATGCAAAGCTCTGGTGGTGACGCCATCTTGGGCTCCACGGTGACCTCCGTCTCGTAGTCCTCCTGGTCTTGGTCTCGTTGCACCGAAATGGCAGCCTTTGCCTGATGCCTCGGTACTCCGCGGCTGCGCTTGTCCCCTTTGCACCAAAGAGGAAAGGAGGACGTTGCGCGGGCTAGCACCCGCCTGGCGCCCTGAGTTGTCATGGCTTGCATCATGGGCACCTCGTCAGGTACCCCACCTTGATCTCTCCGCCTCCTTGTGAGCCAGCCTGACGAGGCCGTGCTTGAGGAAGCTTCGCGTCGTCCGCCCCGCGAGGCTTGGCCCCTCGCGAGGGTCTTGGGTTTGTGTTGATGAAGATGGGCCGTGCTGGGCCCCCCTTTGAGCCACGCCGCAGGCCGCAGGCAGGAAAGTCTAGGGACCCCTGTTCCCAGAACGCCGATAGTAGCCCCCGGGCCCAAGGCGCGCCCGGACTTGGCCGTGCAGGGAGGCGGAAGGGCAAGAGCGAAGCGCCGCGGGCCCTAACAGCCTGCGGCCTTGGGCGCCGCGTGGCGGTTGATTGGACGTGGGCGTCTCTGTTCCCCCACGCCCTCCTTATCTTGTGTCATGCTAGGCGGACCCGTAGTCGTACACAGCAGTTCCCCTTTTATCGCTCGAGCGCCCTCTGTCCTTCCTCCGCTCGAACTCCGGTTTCCGTTTTCGACTCAATCTCGAGCCTCCCTCCCCCCCTTCCCATTTCCATGGCTCCGACGAAGAAGGGGAGAGGGAAGAAACCCGTGTCTCCGCCTTGCCCGCCGCCGTCGGTGGCCCCCGCCGAGGGCTTGGGCAAGGTCAGCTTGGCTCTGCCCACCATCTTCAATGAATGCGGGAGGACGACAGTCTGGCCCGCGTCCCACTTCTCCATCGACAGGACAGCCACCGAGGTCCCGTATCTTGCTGACGCCCTGTGGGCGGGTCTGGTTCCCCCCTTTTCTGATTTCTTCAACGCCGTGCTTTCCCACTATCAGATCCACATGATGCATCTGGGTCCTGAGTCCATCACCCTCCTTTCGGTCTTCGCCTTTGTTTGCGAAGCTATGGTGGGCATCCCTCCTTCGGTTGCCCTGCTGCGCCACTTCTTCTCGTTGCATCTTGTCGACCCTACCCAATGCTGGGCTTGTGTGAGCTTCGTTGCCGCGCGTGAGACGGCGGCCTCTGGGATTGACTTCAAGCACCCCTGCCCGCAGTCGGGTTCCGCGAGCGATGGCTGTATGTGGACGCAGGGGTGCCCAGCCCCCTACTATTGGAACCAGCCTCGCCTGCCGTCCCCAATTTGGGCTGGGGCCAGGAGACGCTTGAGAGCCCCCGGCTCGTCTTCGTCTGGCGCTGCTTCGCGCTCTTGAGGTCGCTTGGCGTGACAGCGCCCAAGGTGGTGAAGGAGTTCCTGCTATGCCGTGTTGCTCCTCTTCAACGCCACTCTCGCCGGATGTGGGCCTTCCATGGGCGCGAGGACCGTATGAGGCTCCAGGAAGAGGACCTGACTCCTGAGGTGCTGAGGACGGCGCTCTTGACCCTGGCTGGGGACCCCAACCCCGGCAGCGTCCGGCAGGGAGGGGCCTTGTTGTACCTCTGCCAGAGCAGGGGCAACTTTGTGAATCAGATGCCTGTCTTTGATGAGTGGGGGCCGCGCCCCGCCGGCCTTCAGGGGCCTCACGAGAACCCAGTGGTGGTGACTGCCCTACCAGTCGGCCAAGGAGACTCATCCTCGAGTGGCGGAGCAGGGAGGCACGAGGCGCCAGAGGCCGAGGGGGCTCCAGGCGCGGTGATAGCGCCGGGCGAGGCTCATGAGGAAGCAGCTCTTGGGGCCCGTGCCACTGAGGCTGAGGGTGGCGAGCAACTGCCCTCAGTGCCTGCGACTGGGCCCCTGAGGCTCCAGCTGCTTCTCTTGGGGAGGCGATTGGCAGCGCACATCGGGCAGGCGCCTCTGCCGCAGATCGCCTTGCTGCTCCGTCTTCGTCGAAGGTTGATCCATGCGCCCAACTCTTGGGCCGCTTTCGCCTCAACTTCAAGGCTCTCCGGAAGAGAAGGGAGGCCCTGGGCGACGATTACCCTTGTCTCCTGCTAAAGCGTAGGAAGTACTTCGCCACTGATGAGTAAGCCTTTTCCTTTCCCGGCTCCCGATCCTTCTGTTACTTGTACTGACCCTTGCTCCGCAGGCCCCTTCCAGCCGAGCTTGCGGAGACGGCTGAGGAGCCGTCCCCGTTGGCTTCGCCCCCTCCACTGTCCTCGAGTGCTCCGAGCAGCGGAGCCCTTGTGGTGAGGGCGATCGAAGAGGCGAACCATCCCGAGGCGCACCGCGGCCCCGCGCACCTCGCGATCCTCCTTCGCGGGCCTTCTCGTGGCATAGCCAGCCTGCCATGGGCCTCTCGCCTGGTCGTGAACTGCGATTGGCTGAGGCGCTTCCTGCGCTCTTCTCCTGAGGACGGGCTGGCCCCAGGCCGGGCTTCTGACGCGGCGTGCCCGGCCGTCGCGAGGGTGCCAACCCCCAGCCCCCAACCCGGAGGGGGAGTGCTGACTCGCGGCCCCCGGCGCTTGTTTGGTGAGGATGGTGGTGTGGAAGACGTGCTCAAGCGCGATCGGGAGCGTCGCGCTCTCCGCCAAGGATTCCTTCGAAGGGCGACTGACGCAGTGAGCCTGCTTGGTGAGGAGCTTGCTGATGAAGACGCGCGCCTTGAGGCCGAGGGCCTGCGCCTGGCTGCAGAGAGGCGCGAGCTAGAGGGCACCATCGCCCTTGCGCGCCGCGAGCGTGACCTTGATGAAGCAGAGGCCAAGGCGTCCTTGGTGGCCTCTCGGGAGGCCCGGTCTCGGGCCACTGAGGAGGCTCGGGAGGCTGACCGGCGGCGAACGGCTGCGGAGGAGTGGGATCGGGAGCTTCTGGCCTGGTGCCACTCGCTGGAGGAGTGGGTGGAGCTGCGCGAGGCAGCCCTCGCGTCGATGAAGGTGGCCTCTGGCGACTCAGCAGAGCTCCAGAAGCGTGAGGAGGCGCTGACGCTGGAAGCCGCCGAACGTACCCGTGAGTATGAGCGTCTGGAGACGAGGGAGCGCTTGGTGACGCAGGCGGAGGATGATGTTGCTGCACAGGAAGCCCGCGTCTTGGAGGAGGTCGGGCGTCGAGTGGCGATGGCGCGTTTAAACCTCGAGCATGAGTTCGAGGAGAAGCTGGGGTTGATCCGGGCCGAAGCTGAAGGCAGGACTGCCGCTTTGAGGGCCAAGCTAGAGGAGGCGGTGCGGCGGGCCGATGCTTCCCGGGCCGCCCTTGAGGTGGCGCGAGGTGAGTTAACCACCTCCCAGGCTGAGGTGCTCCTTCTTCGCCAGCGGGTGGAGGAGGCCGAGGCCGTCGCGCGTCAGAATGCGGACGAGATACATCAGCGGCGGATCTTGGAGCATGAGCACGGCCCCATGCTCACCACTCTCCGGGAGAGAGCCAATGCGGCCTTGGGCAACATCTGCGAGGAGGCCGTCGGTGAGCCGCACGCAATCAACTAAGCGGGCAATCTCCAGTTCTTCACTGACGTGGTGACGCAGCTGGAGGCAAGGTCGACCAGGGCTGACAGGTTGGTGGAGGAGAGGAGCCGCGCCCTGCTCAGGCGCGCCTTTTCCCGCGTCTTCAGTCACCTCCGGAACATGGATCCCCATTTTGATTTTGATGCCGCCATCGCCCCAGTCCCCCAGGCTGTCCGAGGCGACCTGGCTCACTGGGTGGAGGACAATGTGGACGCTCTTATCAGGGCCTTTGCCTCAGACAACGATGATGCAATCGTGGCGGCCGACGAGGGCGGCGCGATGGGCGGCCCTGACGCTGCTGGCGGCGACGTGGACAGCGATGGCGAGTTCAGCGGCGCCAGCAACGGCCCAGGTGGTGCTCCTGAGGACGCATTGGGGGATTCGTCCGACTGACTGTACATCGTTCCTGCTTCCTTACCCTGCATGAATAGAACTCAGGTTTTCGCCTGATGACTGTGAGAGCATTTTGGAAGGGGGGGGCCTCATGTAAAACTTGTGTTTATCGTATCAGTAGAAGCCACATCGCCCATGCGCCCACGCCAAGTGGCTAGCTTAAGCGACGTGCTGGTCGGCTAGTATACCTTTGTCCAGCGCTGGCCCTGAGGCAGCCCGCGGGGGTTGTGGTGTCCTGAGTGTCCCCTGATTGAATCCGTAGGATCTGCAGTAACACACCCTCCTGAGAGGACGTGGCGGCAGCAGTCTGGGCTGCGCGTAAGCTAGGCCTGACCCGGCTCGTGAGGGGCTCGCGAGGGGAGGCGGCTGAGGCGAAGCGGTAACCAAAACGCGAGAAATTGCTCGAACGAGACTAAGCACCCCTCCCCGAACACACGCAAATCTCAAATCCGAATCCAACTTGAATCCAGCGGGGAAAATAGACAACCAAGGGGAAGAGCAACGAAAGCAAACAAAAGGCCGCGTCTGGCACCTAGTCTAGTCTTAGATGTCTTCTCACCAGCGCGGAGCTAAGTGCTGCCACTGGGCGTGGGAGGGAGCCCCAGGGCCTGAGGCCGGCACCCCTGAGACTCCAGGGCGTGTACAGTCCCACTCATTATTACATGAGAGTGTCACGGGGCGGCGAGCTTCACAGGCACTGGGCCTTCTTCACAGGTACTGGCCTTGCTTCATATCGCCAGATGAGGGCCCCGCCTTGCGCCACACTCTAGTGTCATCAACGACGACCGGAAACCAGGACACCGCCGATGGGGTAGAGCGGTCGCCAGCGGTTCCCCCGACGACCACAGGTCCTCCGTCGGGGGCAGGCCCTGGGGCACCTCCCCAGCGGAGGGCCTACCTCCTGAGAACACCTTGCTTCGAACGCTGCGGTGGTGATGTCGAATCCCTGCCCCTCTCCTGCAGCCCCCTGCGTCCTCCTCCCGAGGGGTAGGAGGCTGTGGGAGCGGGGTAGCTGCCTGGCGCGCCTACCGTGGGGTGGCAGCGCGGCTGTCCACTGGGGCTGCGGGTCGCATCGAGCCCTTCTTCTTCGCAGACCAGGAGCGGGGGCTGCGCTGCCGCCGGTCCGGTGCTGACAGCCTCGCTGGTGTTGGTGTAGCCTTGGAGCCCGCGAGTGCGAGCGGGGCCCCCGCGCGGGCCGCCCTGGGTTGGAGATGGGAGCTGGGTGCAGAAGGGGTGAGCCCCCGAGGCAGCGAAGCCCAGGAGCTCTGCCACCCGCTCCAGCAGCACGTCACGGCCGCCCTCCAGCAGTCTGCACTGCAGCAGCTCTCGAGCCACCGTGAGCGCGGCCCTCGAGTTCGCTTGCTCCCGGCGGGTGTACGGTGTCGTGGTCGTGGCGTGATTGGAGGCCCTTGCTGCCGACCGCGCCTGCCGCGGTGTGAGAGCTGTCGAAGCCTGTCCACGTCGCCCGCGGCCCGCAGCGCCTTGCGGACCGCGAGCTGCCTGGGGCACGGGGTCGCCTTAGGCGAGCGGCTCTGTGCGGGCGGGCCATGCCGCCCATGGGTCTGGGTTGCCCTCCTGGTCGCCGGGCATGGTGATGACGGCACAACGGGGCACGGAGCGGTGGAAGACGAATTCCGGCGCACCCCTACCTAGCGCGCCAAATGTCAGATTTCGGGTTCTGGCAGACCCTTGAGGTTCGAACACTGGGGTGCGCACGGAGATTTCGCCTCCTACCTACCTGCACCCCTCCGCCATGCTAGGATCTGAACTAAGGAAAGAACAACACAAGAGACACAGGGTTTATACTGGTTCGGGCCACCATTGTGGTGTAATACCCTACTCCAGTGTGTGGTGTGTGGATTGCCTCTTAGGCGGATGATGATGAACAATACAAGGAAGAACAGCCTCGCGAGGGTCTGTTCTTGGCTGAGGCGATGAACTGCTGGGAGGAGTTCAGCCACCTTTCTTTCTCTCTCTCTCTCTCTCTCTCTGCCCCGACCCATCGACCTCCTTGCTGTATGGGTGGCTGGTCCTATTTATAGAGGCCCTGGTCCTCTTCCCAAATATTAAGCGGGAAGGGAGCCAACAATGGCGGGATAATTTGAAGGGGGACAACAAGTATAAGCTATCCTGACAAAAGTAGTCTTCGCCTGCGCAAAGCTTTGGTGGTGACGCCGTCTTGGGCTCCACGGTGACCTCCGTCTCGTAGTCCTCTTGGTCTTGGTCTTGTTGCACCGAAGTGGCAACCTTTGCCTGATGCCTCGGTACTCCACGGCTGCGCTTGTCCCCTTTGCACCAAAGAGGAAAGGAGGACGCTGCGCGGGCTGGCACCCGCCTTGCGCCCTGAGTTGTCATGGCTTGCGTCATGGGCACCTCGTGAGGTACCCCGCCTTGATCTCTCCGCCTCCTGGTGAGCCAGCCTGACGAGGCCGTGCTTCAGGAAGCTTCGCGTCATCTGCCCCGCGAGGCTTGGCCCCTCGCGAGGGTCTTGGGTTTGTGTTGGTGAAGATGGGCCGTGCTGGGCCCCCCTTTGAGCCACGCCGCAGGCAGGCAAGTCTGGGGACCCCCGTTCCTAGAACGCCGACAAGCACAGAGAAACCCAACTTCCACTGATAATAAGCAGATTCCAGTGGCCAAAGAACTAGTCCGCTCCAGTCCAGCAAAAGAATGTCAACTCCATTCTAAGAAGCGTGTGCATATCCTCGCATCATGAAATTTTATAGCATTCTGATCATATTTTCTACATGTTTCTTAACCATCTCTCTTTTAGAAAATAAGGTTAAACGATACAAGACTTCCTCCATTGGGATCGTATTCGAGGAAAATATCTTGCGGGAATTCTCTGTGCTCCAATGCTGATGTAAGTACATGTTGCATATCACTATATTTTTACATCAGCATGTATTTTGTTTTTTTTGTGGGGTAGCATGTATTTTGTTAATCAGCGTGAATCTAACCTTTATCTGATCTAAAATTAGTTGTAGCAAAATGTTAAAGGCACCAATGTTGATTTTTGTAAGGAAAACTGCCTGGTAGTTTTGCATACTGAGCTGCATGAATGTACTATCTCATATCACGCACATTACTGAATTGTAGTGCTTCTCTGGTTGCCCATTCATTCATTGTGTCAATGTTGCTTTTGTATTACCTTACCTGGCTGATGATAGCTGTGCCATATTGTGTTAATTTTGTGTAGGCTAGTTGCCCAAGCGTTCAGTGTCAATGTTACTTTCCAATTATCTGACTTGGCCAATGATAGCAATGCTAGTGTGTTAATTTTGTGCAGGCTGCTGAAGATAAGAAGACAAACTATGAAAACAGCAAGGCAACCCCATTGTTTCTTTCCAGTAAATCTAGGCCAGGTAATATGGCAATAACTCATGATTAATCTGTTTGGTTACCGTCCTAATTTATGTTATGATGCAGTGGTCGAGACACTCTCCACTATCAATAATACAAGCCTGCCAAAATCGCCATCTGAATCTGTTCAGTATCCTCTGTCTCGAATGCAACGGAATAAATGTATGTTTGTGAACCAATTAATGGCTGAAGCAATGATGGAAATGGTGGATGAATCAGAGGTGCAGAGTCGTGCGACACAACAATTGATCAATGTTTTCAGAGACAGTGTAGCAAAGCAGCAAGAACTTGCCCACATGCTTATGGGCGTCATTTGTGCTGAGGTTGCAGATTGTGACGTTGTAGATGGTTAGGTTCTGCTCATTTATTTGCACTGACATCAATCTTTGATTGCCCAGTGGATGTAATTTCCTATAATATATGCTGGATGTGTAAGGTTATTCCCTGTATGCCGTACCTTTGCTTGATCGGTTTTGGTCCTGTGCATAATTGCTCGTCGTAATGGGCTCAAATTATCTAATTTGGCCTAAAGACATGAACGAACTTTAGTGGGGCCATTAAGTTAATGGGCCGTTACTAGGCCAAAAGTTAATGGTCGGCCATCTTACCTCCCGGGTCGTTAACAGGCCGACATCGAAGCGGGCAACAGGTGGCCCCAATTTATTTCACGGGCCATTAACAGGTCGTTACTAAGTTTGGGCTACACATGGCCCAACTATACTGTAGGCCTTTAGCAGGCCGAAAGAGACAGCGGGCTTGTACTGGACCATGAAGAGCATGGGCCGCTAAGAGGCCGAAAGTCAGGTCGTATTGTAAACGGCCCAACTGTGTTGTGGGCCTTTAGCAGGCCGAAAGAGAAATCGGGCTGGTATTGGACCATGAAGGGCATGGGCCGTTAAAAGGCCAAAACTAAGGTCCGACTACATATGTCCCAACTCATTTATGGTCCGTAAACAGGCCGAAAGGCACACAGGGCCGGGAATTGGCCCAACACTTAAATGGGTCGCTTAAAGGCCAAAACTCAGGTTCGACTACAAATTGCCCAACTAATTTATGGGCCGTCAACAGGCTGAAAGTGACACCGGGCTAGAAATTGGCCCAACATTTAAATGGGCCGCTAAAAGGCCGAAACTCAGGTCCAACTACAAATGGCCATCAGATTTATGGGCCGTCAACAGGCTGAAAGACACACCGGGCCAGAAATTAGCCCAACATTTAAATGGGTCGCTAAAAAGCCGAAAGATGTACATCCTGAAAATTGGCCCATCCATTAACTGGGCTGTTAACAGGCCGAAATCTCATCGGGCTGATATTGAGCCCAAATATATAGCAGGCTGTTAACGGTCTCAAACTAACGATGGGCTGCAATGGTGTCAAATATTTAACAGGACGTTGACGGGCCGAATTGGCACATCTCGTATGGGCCGTGGGCTTAAATGGACCTGACACAAGTAGGCCTTATATGGGCCAGCCTGCTAATTTTTACTGGGCCGGCCTTTTTCACCAGAATGGGCCACTGTTGGGCCGTGCCACGTGTCGACCTATCATAGGCGCCTCATGTCCAATGAGTGGATGACATCTGTCCCAACGGTGAGGCAATACGTGTTTCCTTCGGCCAATCAGAATTTTACACATGGAAATTTCCCATTGGTCAGGGCTGTTAATGGGTTATCGGATCCAAAATCCGACCCGATAGCTTAACGGCGTTCCGTTACGGTGGATGCCACGTGTCGGTCACCCTTGATGAAAGCACTTCTGTGACGCGCGATTTATCGTCATGGAAGTGGACACTTTCGTGATGATAATTTTAGTAATGTCATGGAACACTTCTACGACAGCATAGGTATGACTATCTTGATTCTGTCATAAAATCGTCATGGATGTACATGCATGACAAAAAATGCGACCTACTGTGACAAACACGTATCATCACGGAAGTGTATTTTTTTGTAGTGTACAGGCTTCACCACAAGTCTGTATAAAACTATATGCTTTGATCAACTCATCAAAGCGTATATTCCAACTCTGAGATGCTTGCACCAGTCCATAGATGGATCGCTGGAGCTTGCACATTTTGTTAGCACCTTTAGGATCGATAAAACCTTCTGGTTGCATCATATACAACTCTTCTTTAAGAAATCCATTGAGGAATGTAGTTTTGACATCCATTTGCCAGATTTCATAAAATGTGGCAATTTGCTAACATGATTCGGACAGACTTAATTAAGCATCGTTACGAGCGAGAAAATCTCATCATACTGAACACCTTGAACTTTGGAAAAACCTTTTTCAACAAGTCTAGCTTTGTAGATAGTAACACTACTATTAGCGTCCGTCTTCCTCTTGAAGAACCATTTATTTTCTATGGCTTGCCGATCATCGGGCAAGCCAACCAAAGTCAACACTTTGTTCTCATACATGGATCCCATCTCAGATTTCATGGCCTCAAGCCATTTCGTGGAATCTGGGCTCATCATCGCTTCCTCACAGTTCGTAGGTTCGTCATGGTCAATTAACATGACCTCCAGAACAGGATTACCGTACCACTCTGGTGCGGATCTCACTCTGGTTGACCTACGAGGTTCGGTAGTAACTTGATCGGAAGTTACATGATCATCATCATTAGCTTCCTCACTAATTGATGTAGGAGTCACAGAAACAGATTTCTGTGATGAACTACTTTCCAATAAGGGAGCATGTACAGTTACCTCATCAAGTTCTACTTTCCTCCCACTCACTTCTTTCGAGAGAAACTCCTTTCTCTAGAAAGGATCCATTCTCAGCAACAAATATCTTGCCTTCGGATCTGTGATAGAAGGTGTACCCAACAGTCTCCTTTGGGTATCCTATGAAGACACATTTCTCCGATTTGGGTTTGAGCTTACCAGGATGAAACTTTTTCACATAAGCATCGCAACCCAAACTTTAAGAAACGACAACTTTGGTTTCTTGCCAAACCATAGTTCATAAAGTGTCGTCTCAACGGATTTAGATGGTGCCCTATTTAACATGAATGCAGCTGTCTCTAATGCATAACCCCAAAATGATAGTCGTAGATTGGTAAGAGACATCATAGATTGCACCATATCTAATAAAGTACGCTTACGACGTTCGGACACACCATTACATTGTGATGTTCCAGGTGGCGTGAGTAGTGAAACTATTTCACATTGTTTTAACTAAAGGCCAAACTCGTAACTCAAATATTTTACCTCTATGATCATCTCATAGAAACTTTTATTTTCTTGTTACGATGATTCTCCACTTCACTCTGAAATTCTTTGAACTTTTCAAATGTTTCAGGTTTGTGCTTCATTAAGTAGATATACCCATATCTGCTCAAATCATGTGTGAAGGTCAGAAAATAACGATACCTGCCGTGGGCCTCAACACTCATCGGACTGCATACATCAGTATGTATTATTTCCAACAAGTCTGTTGCTCGCTCCATTGTTCCGGAGAACGGAGTCTTAGTCATCTTGCCCATGAGGCATGGTTCGCAAGCATCAACTAATTCATAATCAAGTGATTCCAAAAGCCCGTCAGCATGGATTTTCTTCATGCGCTTTACACCGATATGACCTAAACGGCAGTGCCACAAATAACTTGCACTATCATTATCAACTATGCATCTTTTGTCATCAATATTAGGAATATGTGTATCACTACAATCGAGATCCAACAAACTATTTTCATTGGGTGTATGACCATCAAAGGTTTTTTCATGTAAATAGAACAACAATTATTCTCTAATTTTAAATGAATAACCGTATTGCAATAAACATGATAAAATCATATTCATGCTCAACGCAAACGCCAAATAACATTTATTTAGGTTTAACATTAATCCCGAAAGTATAGGGAGTGTGCAATGATGATCATATCAATCTTGGAACCACTTCCAACACACATCGTCACTTCACCCTCAACTAGTCTCTGTTTATTCTGTAACTCCTGTTTCGAGTTACTAATTTTTAGCAACCGAACAAGTATCAAATACCTAGGGGCTACTATAAACACTAGTAAGGTACACATCAATAACCTGTATATCAAATATACCCTTGTTCACTTTGCCATCCTTCTTATCCACCAAATATTCAGGGCATTTCCGCTTCTAGTGACCATTTCCTTTGCAGTAGAAGCACTCAGTTTCAGGCTTTAATCTAGCTTTGGGCTTCTTCATGGAAGTGACAACTTGCTTGCCATTCTACATGAAGTTCCCTTTCTTTCCCTTTGCCCTTTTCTTGAAACTAGTGGTCTTGTTAATCATCAACACTTGATGCTCTTTCTTGATTTCTACCTTCATCGATTTCATCATCATGAAAAACTCGGGAATCGTTTTCGTCATCCCTTGCATCCTATAATTCATCACGAAGTTCTACCACCTTGGTGATGGTGCCTAGAGAATTCTGTCAATCACTATCTTATCTGGAAGATTAACTCCCACTTGATTCAAGCGATTGTAGTACCCAGACAATCTGAGCACATGCTCACTGCTTGAGCTATTCTCCTCCATCTTTTAGCTATAGAACTTGTTGGAGACTTCATATCTCTCAACTCAAGTATTTGCTTGAAATATTAAATTCAACTCCTGGAACATCTCATATGGCCCATGACATTCAAAACATCTTTGAAGTCCCGATTCTAAGCGGTTAAGCATGGTGCACTAAACTATCAAGTAGTCATCATATTGAGCTAGCGAAACGTTCATAATATCTGCATCCGCTCCTGCAATAGGTATGTCACCTAGCGGTGCATCAAGGACATAATTCTTCTGTGCAGCAATGAGGATAAACCTCAGATCACGGACCCATTCCGCATCATTGCTACTATCATCTTTCAACTTAGTTTTCTCTAGGAACACATATAAAACATAGGGAAGCAATAACGTGAGCTATTGATCTACAACATTATTTGTAAAATACTATCAGGACTAAGTTCATGATAAATTAAAGTTCAATTAATCATATTACTTAAGAACTCCCACTTAGATAGACATCCCTCTAATCATCTAAGTGATCACGTGATCCAAATCAACTAAACCATGTCCGATCATCACGTGAGATGGAGTAGTTTTCAATGGTGAACATCACTATGTTGATCATATCTACTATATGATTCATGCTCGACCTTTCGGTCTCCGGTGTTCCGAGGCCATATCTGCATATGCTAGGCTCGTCAAGTTTAACCTAAGTATTTCACGTGTGCAAAACTGTCTTGCACCTGTTGTATTTGAATGTAGAGCTTATCACACCCGATCATCACGTGGTGTCTCAGCACGAAGAACTTTCGCAATGGTGCATACTTAGGGAGAACACTTATACCTTGAAATTTACTGAGAGATCATCTTACAAAGCAACCGTCAAACTAAGAAAAATAAGATGTATAAAATATAAACATCACATGCAATCAAAATATGTGACATGATATGGCCATCATCATCTTGTCCTTTTGATCTCCATCTCCAAAGTATTGTCATGATCTTCATTGTTACCGGCATGACACTATGATCTCCATCATCTTGATCTTTTATCAACATGTCGTCACATGGTCGTCTCACCAGCTATTGCTTTGGCAACTATTTCTATCATATAACGATAAAGTAAAGCAATTACATGGCACTTGCATCTTATGCAAATAAAGAGACAACCATAAGGCTCCTGCCAGTTGCCGATAACTTTAAAAAAACATGATCATCTCATACAACAATTTATATCTCATCACGTCTTGACAATATCACATCACAACATGCCCTGCAAAAACAAGTTAGACGTCCTCTACTTTGTTGTTGCAAGTTTTACGTGGCTGCTACGGGTTGACTAAGAACTGTTCTTACCTACACATCAAAACCACAATGATAGTTCGTCAAGTTAGTGTTGTTTTAACCTTCACAAGGACCGGGCGTAGCCACACTCGGTTCAACTAAAGTTGGAGAAACTAACACCCGCCAGCCACCTGTGTGCAAAGCACGTCGGTAGAACCAGTCTCGCGTAAGCGTACGCGTAATGTCAGTCCGGGCCGCTTCATCCAACAATATCGCCGAACGAAAGTATGACATGCTGGTAAGAAGTATGACTTGTATCGCCCACAACTCACTTGTGTTCTACTCGTGCATATAACATCTACGCATAAACCTACCTCGGATGCCACTATTGGGGAACGTAGTAATTTCAAAAATTTCCTACGCACACGCAGGATCATGATGATGCATAGCAATGAGAGCGGAGAGTCTGTCCACGTACCCTCGTAGACCGAAAGAGGAAGCGTTAGAACAACGTGGTTGATGTAGTCGTACATCTTCACGATCCGACTGATCCAAGTACCGAACGCACGGCACCTCCGAGTTCAGCACACGTTCAGCTCGATGACATCCCATGAACTCCGATCCAGCAGAGCTTGGCGGGAGAGTTCCGTCAGCGCGACGGCGTGTTGACGGTGATGATGATGCTACCAACATAGGGCTTCGCCTAAGCACCGCTACGATATGATCGAGGTGGATTATGGTGGAGGGGGGCACCGTACACGGTTAAAAGATCAATCATCAATTCTTGTGTCTCCAAGGGTGCCCCCTCCCCGTATATAAAGGAGTGGAGGAGGGGGAGGGCCGGCCCTCTCTATGGCGCTCCCTATGGGAGTCCTACTCCCACCGGGAGTAGGATTCCCCCTTTCCTAGTAGAACTAGGAGCCCTTCCAAGTACTAGGAGTAGGAGAGAAGGACATGGAAACGAGAAGAGAAGGAAGGAGGGGGCGCCGCCCCTCCCCCTAGTCCAATTTGGACTAAGAATTGGGGGGCAACCTCTCCTCTCTCTTTCCCCTAAAGCCCAATAAGGCCTATATACTCCCCGACGAATTCCCGTAACTCTCTGGTACTCTGAAAAATGCCCGAATCACTCGGAACCTTTCCGATGTACGAATATAGTTGTCCAATATATCGATCTTTACATCTCGACCATTTCAAGATTCCTCGTCATGTCCCCGATCTCATCCGGGACTCCGAACTACCTTCGGTACATCAAATCACATAAACTCATAATACCGATCGTCACCGAACTTTAAGCGTGCGGACCCTACGGGTTCGAGAACTATGTAGACATGACCGAGACACGTCTCCGGTCAATAACCAATAGCGGAACCTGGATGCTCATATTGGCTCCCACATATTCTACGAAGATCTTTATCGGTCAAACCGCATAACAACATACGTTGTTCCCTTTGTTATCGGTATGTTACTTGCCCGAGATTCGGTCGCCGGTATCTCAATACCTAGTTCAACCTCGTTACCGGCAAGTCTCTTTACTCGTTCCGTAATACATCATCCCACAACTAACTCATTAGTTACAATGCTTGCAAAGCTTATAGTGATGTGCATTACCGAGTGCACAGAGAGATACCTCTCCGACAACCGGAGTGACAAATCCTAATCTCGAAATACGCCAACTCAACAAGTACCTTCGGAGACACCTATAGAGCACCTTTATAATCACCCAGTTATGTTGTGACATTTGGTAGCACACAAAGTTTTCCTCCGGTAAACGGGATTTGCATAATCTCATAGTCATAGGAACATGTATAAGTCATGAAGAAAGCAATAGCAACATACTAAACGATCAAGTGCTAAGCTAACAGAATGGGTCAAGTCAATCACATCATTCTCCTAATGATGTGATCCCTTTAATCAAATGAAAACTCATGTCTATGGTTAGGAAACTTAACCATCTTTGATTTACGAGCTAGTCAAGTAGAGGCACACTAGTGACACTATGTTTGTCTATGTATTCACACATGTATTATGTTTCGGGTTAATACAATTCTAGCTTGAATAATAAACATTTATCATGAAATAAGGAAATGAATAATAACTTTATTATTGCCTCTAGGGCATATTTCCTTCATATCAGTTCCCCATCACATGTTCAGATTCCAAGGTGCATTAAATCATTGCATGCAAGTACTAAGAGAAAATTGACCAATGCATGTACTTTATGCATGCATGTATTGCAATTAATACATTGGTAAACATAATTTTTTAGGAAAAGAAAATCATTAATTGGGTGTTTTTGCAAACTACAAAAAGTATTCCACCACTCACCATCTACCTTGGTTGGTGTGATTTTTGAATTGAGCACTATAAACCGAAAAGAAGGAGTATGATACTAGCTAGTCTATGATATACTAGCTACCTCACTAAGAGCATGGTTAATAATACAGCCAACGGTCGGCAATAAGAAGTTGCCATGTCATATACAGCCAACCTCTTAGCCGGCATGTACAATAATAAGTTTTAAATACGTAGTAGTTTATCAATAGTTGGCCCACCTTACATCCTCGCAAAGTTTCTTGGGTCTCGTGTTGCAGCTGGCTCTACTAACCAAGAGCCCGCTTCTCTTATTTCTCCTCTCCTCTTTCCTACAACTAATAAGCACATATATATTATTCTATTCCTTATAGCCTGCTTATGTCACTCTATTGTACTTGCTCTAAGACTATCCACAATGGAGAGTAACATACACTAGTAATATACACATATCCCTAGACTATGTTACTACCTTTCGTAGTGGGTAGTAACATAAGTATGGTAACATGCAAAGCCTCATTTGTTAGGTTATAGACTCATATTGCATTGAGACATGTGATGTTACAGTAACTAGCTAAGTTACTCAAACTACCTCTCTCCTCATTAACTCGTTGCCACATAAGCAAATTTGTTTAGTTGGACTCGATGTTACTGCTGAAGTTACTCCCACTATGGCTAGTCTAATGCATAGTATCATAGAGTAGTATCATATGTAGTACTTTATTTATTGTCATTCATGACACATACTCCCTCCTTTCCGGTTTATAAGGCTTATTTCAACTTTTTTGTTTTCCCAATTTAGAGGGCTCATCTCCATCTCATTTTTAGTTTCCTATGCGCATTAAATCTTTGCACGCAATAATTAAAGAGGAACACACCAATGCATGTAATGTTCCTACTCATCTAGTGGCCAAGCATGCATGCACTGCAATTAATCCAAAGTAATGCATGAGTTTAATTGGGGTAGTTTTGTAAAGTATGAGATACATTCCTCCACTCACAAATGCCTTGGTTGATGAGATTTGAGATTTGAGCCTTATAAACCGGAAAGGAGGGAGTAGTAGCATAGCATTTATTATGATACGGTTTCATGATATGATACTTAACCCTCTCTTTCTTCATTTAATTCTATGACAGCTCATTAAAATTTCCTAGTTGGCATGCATGATACTAGCTATGATACCCCCTTACTATCAGCCTAGCAAAGAAGGTGTACAGATCATTTGTGCATCGCTTTGTGAGTTTTCATCCGTTTGCTTGAGAAGCGGGGAGAAGTTTCAAACATTTCGGCCGCGAGGTGCGGCCACTTGCGTAGGCCTAGTTGGTATTTTAATTACAGGAAATTCATATGGAGTTCGGACATTATCAAAATCGATGTGTGCCCGTGGCATGCTCTCACGACCCCGTGGAAAAAATCGATAAAGTTTGGCACAAGTTTTGATGACCGCTACCTCCAAATCGGAGCATCTCACATGAAGGATCATGGTTTCCAAAAGGAGACATGTCAATTCAAACTCCTGTGGCTAGTGACTTCATCGTTTGTCCTCATAAAAATTTCCATGGTACACAATCACCATTATACCATGGGTTTGATTTTCTGGCGCATTTCAGGTATCGTTAGCTATATTTAAGACATTTTTTGAGATTCATGTGCATTTTGTGCATATAAATAAAATTACAACTAAAAATGCATGTGTTGTTGAAAGGGCTGAGGATCGTCGTTCAATCTGGGAGCATCCAACGGTGCAGACATACGATCCATGGGGTTTGGATTCTGGCCAATCAGAAAGCATGACTCGGATCGTGGGAAGGGTTTGGTCGGCACATGGCTTTCATCAATGAACCTTGTGTTATTCGCAAACCAGATTGCATATTTTTGTTCACACATACCATAGTGAGATCAATTGAGTGTGCTACCTCTATGGTATAATAATAATAACAAAAAACAGTTCATATTCATTGCCTGAGATGTCAACATATTAACGATTCTTACATCAACAGAAAACCGGGCATAATTCACAAATCCAGTACATGCGACAGTTCTAAATTGAACGAATTAAGTTGCAGGGTAGGCATAAAGACTAGTCTTACGGCTTAATTCCCATGTACATGGGGGAACTGGGATCATTACGTTGACCCCGAATGAACTTGGGTTTTCTGATGATTTTACGCTTCTCTGTTACATGGGTGTGTGATCCCTTGGCTGGCAATTCATCAAATTCATCGTACTCGGCCTCATCGGCAACATCGTCGACACCCAGTACCCTTCTCTTCCCATGCATCACTACATGGCAGTTCTTATGCAAGGGGTGTTCCACAAAGAAATCTGGGTAGCATTGATGGCAAGAATGAATGGGTCCGCGTGATATGCCATTGTTGTCCTGTTAACACAGGTCTTCCTATACTCATCAATCCTTACCTGACCAAGAGGGATCCATGCACACCTGAATAATGCCACCTGAACTTTCACATAGTCAAGCTCCCAAATCCCTTTGATGGTTTCATAGTATACCATTTTATCAGCGTCATTTACAGTCATGCATTCTATTCGAACAGAGTTATTCTGATATGAGGTCTTTTGATCACGTTCCTGAGTGTAGAACGTGTATCCATTTATGTCATATGCTTGGTACGTCAACACCATAGGGGATGGCTTTTGTGCCAACCACGTAGCAACGTCATCCATGGATCCTTGTGCCAAATGATTCTTCAGCCATTCGGCGTAGTTCTTAGTGTGCTCCTTCATCTCCACATCTGATGAAGGCACCATTGGTAAGAAGGTTTGGCGTATCTCTGCCAAGTGTTCTTTGGCATACGCGCTAAGAACTGGGCTGTTAAGCAGTACCTTCAAATGGGCTTTCTCTGCCAATTCTCCAGGTGCAGCCATTTGCGTGCTAGCAAGGACCGGCTTACCTTTCAGCCTTTCCTCGTGGCGCGAGAGGGGCAAACCTATAGGTATTTGTTTCATGTATTCGGTGCAAAACTCAACCACCTCCTCTGTGGTATAACCTTGTAGGATTCTTGCCTCTGGATGGTTTCGGTTCTGACAAAAGTGCTTCAGTATTCCCATGAACCGCTCGAAGGGATACATGTTGCGAAGAAACACAGGACCACAATACTTTATCTCGTCAACAAGGTGCACAGTGAGATGGACCATGACATCAAAGAATGACGGTGGGAAAACATCTCTAGGTTGGACAATATTCTTGCAATATCATCTTGCATATGATCCAACTCTTCAGGATCTACAACTTTCTGCGATAGTTGGTTGAAGAAACCACAGCGGTCAATGAGTGTGTTTCTTATATCTTTGTCCATCAGATTCCTGATGGACACCGGGAGGATTTGTGTCAATATTACGTGGCAATCATGTGACTTCAATGTGTCCCAACTTCATTTTACCTGAGCTCACATCCATGAGACTTCTGATGTTTGCGCAGTAGGAAGAGGGTGTCTTAACTGACAACAAATAGGTGAAGAACTGTGTTGCTTCTTTTGTACTAAAATTGTAACTCTGGCGAGCTTTGATGAATTTGTCATCGTCTTCTGCTTCACTCTTGCATTTTGATTGATCAGCAAGCATATCGAGCCATGAACCGTCACCATCCTTTCTTTTACCTTTAATCTTGAGCAGAGTACCAAGGATGCTTTCACATACGTTCTTCTCTACGTGCATGACATCAATGCAGTGACGTAAACGTAGAATCTCCCAGTAAGGTAATTTCCAGAACACCGATTTCTTCTTGAACACTTGACCCTTGGGTGTTTGTTTCACCGTCAAAGGGTGGTTCTTTCCAAGCACAACATTAATTGTTTTAGCCATGTTGTGGACCATCTCCCCTTCATAGGTTCTTGGGCCCACACCTGCCTCTGCCGTACCATCAAATTCAGTTTTCATCTTTTGGTATGGGTGAGTTTTCTGTAAGAACCTACGATGGCGCAAATACACGGTTTTGTGCGAGTCGGGAAGTCTTCTGCTAGCTGTCCTATCCATGCATGTGACACACCCTACATCTCCCTTTATTTTCTGCCCCCAATGTGTTGCCTAATGCCGGCATATCTTGAATGGTGTGCACCAGCATCGCATGTAGATCAAAAATCTCCTTTCTGTAAGCATCATAACATTTTACAGCAGGCGCATCTATCCACACTGTCAACAGTTCTTCTACCAGTAGCTGAAAGTAAATGTCGATGTCATTTCCAGGTTGCTTTGGGCCTTGGATAATCATTGATACCATAGTGCATTTTTTCTTCATACACAACCAAGGAGCTAGGTTATATATGTTGGGAAACGTAGTAATTCAAAAAAAATCCTATGATCATGCAAGATCTATCTAGGAGATGCATAGCAATGAGAGAGCAGAGTGTGTCTACGTACCCTCGTAGACCGAAAGCAGAAGCGTTAAGTTAACGCGGTTGATGTAGTCAAACGTCTTAACGATCCAACAGATCCAAGTACCTAGCGTACGACACCTCCGTGTTCAGCACATGTTCAGCACGATGACGTCCCTCGAGCTCTTGATCCATTTGAGGGTAGAGGGATAGCTCCGTTATCACGACGGCGCGGCGACAGTGTTGGTGATGTGATCCGCACAGAGCTTCTCCTAAGCACTGCGACAATATGACCGAGGTGGTAAACTGTGGAGGGGGCACCGCACATGGCTAAAGAACAATTGGTGTGTTTTTGGGGTGCCCCCTGCCCTCATATATAAAGGAGGAGGGGAAGAGGTGGCTGGCCTAGGGGGACGCGCCAAAGGGGGGAGTCCAACTAGGACGCCCAATCCTAGTTGGACTCCCTTTCCTTTCCGGAAGGGGAAAGAGGGAAGGGAGAGGAAGAGGAGAAGGAAAGGGGGGTGCCCCCCTCCCTAGTCCAATTCGACTCCCTATAGGGAGGGGGTGCGGCTACCCCTTGTGGGCTGCCTCCCCTCTCCCATATGGCCCATGTAGGCCCAATATTCCCCCAGGGGGTTCCAGTAACCCCTCGGTACTCCGAAAAAATACCTGAATCACTCGAAACCATTCCGATATCCGAATACAACCTTCCAATATATGAATCTTTACCTCTAGACCATTCTGAGACTCCTCGTCATGTCCGTGATCTCATCCAGGACTCTGAACAAACTTCGATCACCAAAACACATAACTCATAATACAAATCGTCATCGAACGTTAAGCGTGCGGACCCTCCGGGTTCGAGAACTATATAGACATGACCGAGACACATCTCCGGTCAATAACCAATAGCACAACCTGGATGCTCATATTGGTTCCTACATATTCTACGAAGATCTTTATCGGTCAAACTGCATAAAAACATACATTATTCCCTTTGTCATCGGTATGTTACTTGCCCGAGATTTGATCGTCGGTATCATCATACCTAGTTCAATATCATTACCGTCAAGTCTTTTTACTCGTTCCGTAATGCATCATCCTGCAACTAACTCATTAGTTACATTGCTTGCAAGGCTTATAGTGACGTGCATTACCGAGAGGGCCCAGAGATACCTCTCCGATACACAGAGTGACAAATCCTAATCTCGATCTATGCCAACTCAACAAACACCTTCGGAGACACCTGTAGAGCATCTTTATAATCACCCAGTTATGTTGTGCCGTTTGATAACACACAAGGTGTTCCTCCGGTATTCGGGAGTTGCATAATCTCATAGTCACAGGAATATGTATAAGGCATGAAGAAAGCAATAGCAATAAAACTAAACGATCATAATGCTAAGCTAATGGATGGGTCTTGTCTGTCACATCATTCTCTAATGATGTGATCTCGTTCATCAAATGACAACACATTTCTATGGTTAGGAAACTTAACCATTTTTGATTAACGAGCTAGTCTAGTAGAGGCTTACTAGGGACACTGTGTTTTGTCTATGTATCCACACATGTACGAAGATTCCGGTTAATACAATTCTAGCATGAATAATAAACATTTATCATGATATAAGGAAATATAAAATAACAACTTTATTATTGCCTCTAGGGCATATTTCCTTCAATATATGCACAGAAGTACCGGCCATGTGCTATGATTGGTGCTCATATAGCCAAAAGGATTCATCCTGTCAGTACACTCCCCGAGCCTTATACTTCTAGGATCCTTGGCTAAGTCTACATACTTGTTGTCGATTAATTCCCACTGAGCCCCATCTTTCAGGTGCCTCGTAAACTTATCCACAATTCACTCATCATGATGCCACCACAACCTCTTTGCCTCTCTAGGGTTTGCAAACAAACGCCTCAACCTTGGAATTAAAGGCAAGTACCAAACAACCTTGAACGGGGTTCCTGTCTTGATCTCGTCGTCCAATTTGTACTTGTCTTTTGCTCTCCTGCACTTGTATCGTGCATGCTTGCATGTGGGACATGCACGCAAATCTTTGTACTCACCACGGTACAATATACAATCATTCACACAAGTGTGTATCTTCTGTACTTCAAGTTCCAATGGCCAAACAATTTTCTTCGCTTCATTCGTGCTTCTGGGGAGCACATTATCTTCCGGAAGAATTTCTTTGAAAATACCTAACATCTTTGTGAAGCCCTTGTTTGATGGACTGTTTGCTGCTTTAAATCTGAGAAGCGCCAGGGTAGCACTCAACTTGGAATATTTCTATTTGCAACCTGGATACAATTCTTTCTTGGAGTCCGCATCAATGGTTGGTAGATCCTTGTACCCAATCATATCCTTTTTTGGGCCCTCGAAATCTGCAATCATAGTAGCAAAATCTGGCATATCAAGATCGTCATCATCTGCGTCGACGTCTTGGTTTTCCAGTGGGCGTTTCGGCTTTCCGGTGTTTCATTGGTAGCTTGACGCCTCTGCCCCGATGTTAGATTCAACATCCTATTGGGGAACGTAGTAATTTCAAAAAAACTCCTATGCACACGCAAGATCATGGTGATGCATAGTAATGAGAGGGAAGAGTGTTGTCTATGTACCCTCGTAGACCGTAAGCGGAAGCGTTATGACAACACGGTTGATGTAGTCGTACGTCTTCACGATCGACCGATCCCAGCACCAAAGGTACGACACCTCCGCGATCTGCACACATTCAGCTCGGTGACGTCCCGCGAGCTCACGATCTAGTAGAGCTTCAAGGGAGAGCTTCGTCAGCACGACGGCGTGATGACGGTGATGATGTTGCTACCGGAACATGGCTTTGCCTAAGCACCGCTACGATATGACCGAGGTGGATTATGGTGGAGGCGGGCACCGCACACGGCTTGGAACAATCAACTTGTGTGTCCTAGGGGTGCCCCCCTGCCCCCCCCCCCCCCCCCCCGTATATAAAGGAGCAAGGGGGAGGTCGGCCGGCCCTAGTGGCACCCAAGGAGAGGAGGAATTGATACGTCCATTTTGCATCATGCTTTTATATCGATATTTATTGCATTATGGGTTGTTATTGCACATTATGTCACAATACTTATGACTATTCTCTCTTATTTTACAAGGTTTACATGAAGAGGGGGAATGCCAGCAGCTGGAATTCTAGGCTGGAAAAGGAGAAAATCTTAGAGACCTATTCTGCACAGCTCCAAAAGTCCTGAAACTCCACGAGAGTCATTTTCAAAATATATAAAAAATATCGGGCGAAGGAAGCACCAGAGGGGGGCCACCCACCATCCACGAGGGTGGGGGCACGCCCTACCCCCCTGGGCGCGCCCCCCTGCCTCGTGGGCCCCCTGGCAGCCCTCTGGTTCCCATCTTCTGCTATATGAGGTCTTTCGCCAGGGAAAAAATCATAAGCAAGCACACGGGGTGGAACTCTGCCGCCACGAGGCAGAACCAATCTAGGGCTCCGGCAGAGCTGTTCTGCCGAGGAAACATCCCCCCGAGAGGGGGAAATCATCACCATCGTCATCACCATTGATCCTCTCATCGGGAAGGGGTCAATCTCCATCAACATCTTCACCAGCACCATCTCATCTCAAACCCTATTTCATCTCATGTATCCAATCTTTGTCTCAAAACCTCAGATTGGTACCTGCGGATTGCTAGTAGTGTTGATTACTCCTTGTAGTTGATACTAGTTTGTTTACTTGTTGGAAGATCGTATGTTCAGATCCCTTATGCATATTAATACCCTCTGATTATGAACATGAATATGCTTTGTGAGTAGTTACGTTTGTTCCTGGGGACATGGGAGAAGTCTTGCTATAAGTAGTCGCGTGAATTTGGCATTCGTTTGATATTTTGATGAGATGTATGTCGTCTTTCCTCTGGTCGTGTCGTGTGAATGTCGACTACATGACACTTCACCATTGTTTGGGCCTAGGGGAAGGCATTGGGAAGTAATGAGTAGATGATGGGTCGCTAGAGTGACAGAAGCTTAAACCCTAGTTTATGAGTTGCTTCGTAAGGGGCTGATTTGGATCCATATGTTTCATGCTATGGTTAGGTTCACCTTAATACTTCTTTTGTAGTTGTGGATGCTTGCAAAAGGGGTTAATCATAAGTGGGATGCTTGTCCAGGGAAGGGCAGTACCCAAGCACCGGTCCACCCACATATCAAATTATCAAAGTACCGAACGTGAATCATATGAGCGTGATGAAAACTAGCTTGACGATAATTAGCATGTGTCCACGGGAGCGTTTTCCTTTATATAAGAGTTTGTCCAGGCTTGTCCTTTGCTATAAAAAGGATTGGGCCATCTTTCTGCACCTTATTTACTTTTGTTACTTGTTACCCGTTACAAATTACCTTATCACAAAACTATCTGTTACCGATAATTTCAGTTCTTGTAGAGAATACCTTACTGAAAACTGCTTATCATTTCCTTCTGCTCCTCGTTGGGTTCGACACTCTAACTTATCAAAAGGACTATGATAGATCCCCTATACTTGTGGGTCATCAAGACTCTTTTCTGGCGTCGTTGCCGGGGAGTGAAGCGCCTTTGGTAGGTGGAATTTGGTAAGGAAAAAATTATATAGTGTGCTGAAATTTACTGTCACTTGTTACTATGGAACATAATCCTTTAAGGGGCTTGTTCGGGGTATCTTTACCCCGACTAGTAGAGCAAAGAGTTGCTCCTCAACCTACTAAACCTACTAAAAATGTTTACTTTGAAATTCCATCGGGTATGATAGAGAAACTGCTGGCTAATCCTTTTACAGGAGATGGAACATTGCATCCCGATTTGCACCTGATCTATGTGGATGAAGTTTGTGGATTATTTAAGCTTGCAGGTATGCCCGCGGATTTTATCAAGAAGAAGGTATTCCCTTTATCTTTGAAGGGAAATGCATTGACATGGTTTATGCTATGTGATTATATGGGATCATGGAACTACAACCGATTGAAATTGGAATTTCATCAGAAGTTTTATCCTATGCATCTTGTACATCGTGATCGTAATTATATATATAATTTTTGGCCTCGCGAAGGAGAAATCATCGCTCAATCTTGGGGGAGGCTTAAGTTAATGTTATATTCATGCCCCAATCATGAGCTCTCAAGAGAAATTATTATTCAAAAAAATTATGCTCGGCTTTCTCTCAATGATCGCTCCATGCTCGATACTTCTTGTACTGGTTCTTTTATGATGAAGACTATTGAATTCAAATGGGATTTATTGTAGAGAATTAAATGCAACTCTGAAGATTAGGATCTCGATGAAGGTAAGGAGACAGGTACAACCCCAAAGTTTGACTGTGTTAAATCTTTTATGGATACCGATGCCTTTCGTGAATTTAGCACTAAATATGGACTTACTCTAAGATAGTAGCTTATTTCTATGAATCCTTTGCTACTCATGTTGATGTCCCTAAGGAGAAGTGGTTTAAATATAATCCTACCATTGAAGTAAAAGTAGTTGCACCTATTAAAGTTGAAGAAAAGACTATCATTTATAATGTTGATCCTGTTGTTCCTACTGCTTATATTGAGAAACCACATTTCCCTGTTAGAATAAAGGATCATGCTAAAGCTTCAACTATGGTTCATAAGAGTAATACTAGAACACCTACACCCTCTGAGAAAATTAAAGTTGAACCTAGTATTGCTATGGTTAAAGATCTCTTGGCCGATAATATTGATGGGCATGTCATTTACTTCTGTGATGAAGCTGCTAGAATTGCTAGACCCGATACTAAAAATAAACATAGACCTGTTGTAGGCATGCCTGTTATTTCTGTTAAAATAGGAGATCATTGCTATCATGGCTTATGTGATATGGGTGCTACCACAAGTGCAATACCTCATTCCTTATACAAAGAAATTATGCATGATATTGCACCTGCTGAGATAGAGGAAATTGATGTTACAATTAAGCTTGCCAATAGAGACACTATTTCACCAGTTGGGATTTTTAGAGATGTTGAAGTATTGTGTGGGAAAGTTAAATATCCTGCTGATTTTATTGTTCTTGATTCCCCACAAGATGAATTTTTCCCATTATATTTGGTAGACCCTTCTTGAATACTGTTAATGCTAAGATGGATTGCAAAAAGGATGTTGTTACTATTGGTTTGGGGGATATCTCTCATGAGTTTAATTTTGTAAATTTTGTAGACAACCCCATGATAAAGAATTGACTGGTAAAGATGAAATTATTGGTCTTGCTTCTATTGTCGTTCCTCCCAATGATCCTTTAGAACAATATTTGCTCGACCATGAAAATGATATGTTTATGAATGAAAGAAAGGAAATAGATGAAGTATTCTTTAAACAGGGACCTATTTTAAAACACATCTTTCCTGTTGAAATTCTAGGGGATTCTCCCCCGCCTAAGGGTGATCCCGTGTTTGAGCTTAATTAAACCTTTGCCTAATACTCTTAAATATGCTTATCTTGATGAGAAAAAGATATATCCTGTTATTATTAGTGCTAACCTTTCAGAGCATGAAGAAAAGAAATTATTGGAAACTCTAAAGAAGCACCGTGCTGCTATTGGATATACTCTTGATGATCTTAAGGGCATTAGTCCCACTCTATGCCAGCACCAAATAAAATTGGAGAAAGTCGCGAAACCGGTTATTGATCACCAACGACGGTTAAATCCTAAGATGAAAGAAGTGGTAAGAAAAGAAACACTAAAGCTTCTGGAGGCAGGTATAATTTATCCCATTGCTGATAGTCAGTTGGTAAGTCCTGTCCATTGTGTCCCGAAGAAGGGAGGTATTATTGTTGTTCCTAATGATAAAGATAAATTGATCCCACAAAGAATTGTTATAGGTTATAGAATGGTAATTGATTTCCGCAAATTAAATAAAGCTACTAAAAAGGATCATTACCCTTTACCTTATATTGATCAAATGTTAGAAATATTATCCAAACATACACATTTTGCTTTCTAGATGGTTATTCTGATTTCTCTCAAATACCTGTGTCAAAAGAGGATCAAGAAAAGAGAACTTTCACTTTCCCTTTCGGTACCTTTGCTTATAGACGTATGCCTTTTGGTTTATGCAATGCACCTGCTACCTTTCAAAAATGTATGACTGCTATATTCTCTAATTTTTGTGAAAATATTGTTGAGGTTTTCATGGATGATTTCTCCGTTTATGGAACTTCTTTTGAAGATTTCTTAAGCAACCTTGATCGAGTTTTGCAGAGATGTGAAGAAACTAATCTTGTCTTGAATTGGGAGAAGTTCCACTTTATGGTTAATGAAGGTATTGTCTTGGGGCATAAAATTTCTGAAAGAGGTATTGAAGTTGATAAAGCTAAAGTTGATGCTATTGAAAAGATGTCGTGTCCTAAGGACATTAAAGGTATAAGAAGTTTCCTTGGTCATGCTGGTTTTTATAGGAGGTTCATTAAGGACTTCTCTAAAATTTCTAGGCCTCTAACTAATCTCTTACAAAAAGATGTTCCTTTTGTTTTTGATGATGATTGTGTAGAAGTATTTGAAATACTTAAGAAAGCTTTGATTTCTGCACCTATTATTCAGCCTCTTGATTGGAATTTACCCTTTAAAATTATGTGTGATGCTAGTGATTATGCTGTAGGTGTTGTTCTAGGACAAAGAGTTGATAAGGAATTAAATGTTATCCAATATGCTAGTAAAACTCTAGACAGTGCCCAAAGAAATTATGCTACTACTTAAAAATAATTTTTAGCAGTTGTATTTGCTAGTGATAAGTTCAAACCTTATATTATTGATTCTAAAGTAACTGTTCACACTGATCATGTTGCTATTAAATATCTTATGGAAAAGAAAGATGCTAAACCTAGACTTATCAGATGGGTTCTCTTGCTACAAGAATTTGATTCGCATATTATTGATAGAAAGGGAGCTGAGAACCCCGTTGCAGACAACTTGTCTAGGTTAGAGAATGTTCTTGATGACCCACTACCTATTGATGATAGCTTTCTTGATGAACAATTAGCTGTCATAAATGCTTCTCGTACTACTCCATGGTATGTTGATTATGCTATTTATATTGTTGCTAAATTTATACCACCTAGTTTCACATACCAGCAAAAGAAAAAGGTTTTCTATGATTTAAGGCATTACTTCTGGGATGACCCACACCTTTATAAAGAAGGAGTAGATTGTGTTACTAGATGTTGTGTACCTGAGCATGAACAGAACAGATCTTATGCAAGTGTCACTCCGAGGCTTATGGAGGACACCATGCTGGAGATAGAACTGCACATAAGATATTGCAATCCGGTTTTTATTGGCCTACTCTCTTCAAAGATGCCCGTAAGCTTGTCTTATCTTCTGATGAATGTCAAAGAATTGGTAATATTAGTAGATGTCAAGAAATGCCTAAGAATTATTCACTTGTTATTGAACCATTTGATGTTTGGGGCTTTGATTACATGGGACCGTTTCCTTCCTCTAATGGATATACACATATTTTACTTGTTGTTGATTAAGTTACTAAGTGGGTAGAAGCTATTCCAACTAGTAATGTTGATCATAACACCTCTATTAAGATGCTTAAAGAAGTTATTTTTCCGAGGTTTGGAGTCCCTAGATATTTAATGACTGATGGTGGTTCACATTTTATTCATGGTGTCGGGGATATACCCTGCGGTATGACCCGGCCGAAAGTATGACCTGGCCGGGCTTGGCGTTTTCATTGGTAACCCACCGGAGTGGTGACTCACGAGCCTGGCGACTCACGGATGGCCCTAACGGCAAGTCAGATAGAAGACTAGGCCCAAGGCCCAGAAGGCCGGCTCATGTTATGATGGGCCGGCTTAAGAGGAAAGGGATGACGAATATTTCCTTTACGAGGAAGCAAGACCCGGACTTGTATTCAACTTGTAAGAGAAGATAGACTAGTCCTAGTCCTACTAGGACTCCACATGTAACCCGCCCCTCCAACTTATATAAGGAGGGGCAGGGCTCCCCAAGAGGGACAAGCAACAAGAAACAATCTCTAGGGCTAGACACAAAGGGGGGGGCGGCTTATGCGCCGACTCTCTCATGAGTATAATGAGATCTAGCCACAAACAGCATGTAGGGATATTACCGGATGATGTTTCCCGGGGCCCGAAGCTGTCTAAATCATTGTCTTGTGTTGCATCTCTCGATTCCGCTCAACCCCTCTCAAGCTACTACAAAGATCCGTTGGTCTCACGACTAAATCCTCACACTAGGACATCTGTCGTGACAATTCCACGACAGTTGGCGCCCACCGTGGGACTCGCGCACGGTGGTGTTGAGTTCTTGGAGGGATCTCTCTTAAGGTTTGAGAAGTTCAAAATTTTCGGATGAAGAGCAGATTGGAAAGGATATACGTCGTCTTTAAGTTCGAGAGTCAAGATCACGAAAAGAAAAAAAAATTGCGCCATCCGTGGGACGTTTACGCGCCGGAGTTGTGGCTTCGTCGACTTCAACTTCAGCGAGATCGTATCCTGCCGGTTCATCCGTTTGGGCATGCACAAACTTCGTCATCAAATGGTTGTGATTTTGATAAGAGATGTCCTGATATTTCATTGTTTAAAACATCAGATCAATCAGGGCATATATGGTCTTCAATGTCCGATGAGACAAGGCATCAATCTCTAGTGAAAATCGAAGGAGGAATTTTCTTTCGCATGATTAATCGATGCAAGATCGGATCGATCTCCGGTTTCCAAAACTACAAGGCAAAAGGCTACGGCGTCGGGTCACACGCGACCGTCACGATGTCTCTAGCAGTCAAAGAAAGAAAAATAAAAAAAAGAAGGGGAACAGCCCATGACCCGTAAGTGGATTGGGACAGGAGACTCGGTCTCCTCCATCGAGCCGGTCTCGCCTTCACCGATCTCCGTGAGCCGCCGTGGCCGCGTGGCCTCACCCTGCAGCCTTCACTGAGCCGCTTTGCCGCGTTCCACGCGCCGCCGCGGATCCTGCGCATCCACGCTGCCGCGGACCCCCTCGCCATCCTCTCTACAACGTCCGCGTCGCCTCCATGCTCCTCCTGACGCACTTGCTGGCCACGGGCTGCAAAACCACCTCACCGTGCCCGAGCTCCGCCACTTGCGAGCACACCCGCCCCCATCGTGACTCGCCGCGTCACGCTGCTGTCGTGGCCTCGCCCTGATGGACAGTGCATTTCCGCCGCACTGATGCACTGAGACGCCGCGGTCAAACTGCCTCGCCCCGAGGCGGCCTGTTCCATAGTGGCCAATCTCACACAGTTTCTGCTGTGAGCCGTTGTTTGCCTCCGCAATTCTCCGTGAGCCGCTGCTCGATTCTGTAGAGAGCCGCCTCGGCCTTACTCCACCTCGGACCCGCCAGGTCATTGCGACCGTGTCTCCGCTACATTGAGTTGCCCTGACCACGCCAAGCCACCTCACTGCGCCGTACGCGCCTCTGCTGGTTGAGCCGTCGTCTTCACTGCAACCAAGTCACCGTCGCGGCCTATTAAAAGTTTACAGCAGGAGAGTCGCCACCACGCTCCAACTTGGTCTTTCACCTTGCCGGTGGGCTGTTCCGCGCGTGACCCTGTTTCTGGGTTACATTCACTTTGAGCCGCCCTGTCTGAGCCGCTCTGTCGTTGACCGCTGAATTTTTTGGCTATGAACCGGCCCCTGAGCCAATGTTGCCGCTGCAGGCCCCGCTTGCCTCGCTGGATCTCCTTTGCCTCGAGCCGTGGCAGTTCACCTCCGCAGCTATACCTGGCCAAATCTCGGGCTTCGGGCCGGGCCAACAAAAACCCGGCGTCTACGGGACAGGCCTGAGCCCGGCTCGGCCCAACGAATTGATACGTTTTCCAGGCCCGAGCTTGGCCCAAGGCAAAGCCCGAAGCCCGGCCCAACGGCCTGACATAATCCAACAAAAACAAGTCAGTACAGCAAAAACAAAAGAAAACTAAGCTATACAGAACAAGATACTAATATTTGGACAACAAAACATACACCTATCACTTATCAGCAATTTGCAGTAGTAAACAGCAGCAAATCAACACTATTTTTGATAGCACAACATCATAGTTTACAGCAAAACAATAACAAAACAACATCCAAGTGTTCCAGTTTCAACAACAGCAAAACAACAGCATTACATCACTATTTTTACAGCACAGCAGCATAGTTTTATAGCAAAACAATAACAGAACCCCATATAAATGTTTCAGTTTCAACAACAGCAAAACAGCAGCATTACATTACAAGTTTTGACAGCACAGCAGCATAGTGTTTCAGCAAAAGAATAGCAGAACCACATATAAATGTTTCAGTTTCAAGTCTTTCGACATCTAAACGTTCCAGTTACAACAAACACAAGTGCATGAATAATATTACAGTCCATAACCAAAATAAGACTAGTAGTTTGTTGGCTGCCATCTTGCCATGCCTTCTCTGAACCTTCGTCTCTTCTCATTACTCTAGCAACAACTCTAGAGGATGGAATGAAGAGAAAGTTAGTGGTAGTATAAAGACAACTTGACAATTGACATGAACAAAGAATATAGATGTTACATTCTTCATCCGAAGATGAATCTTCATCATTATCTAGCGCAACCACTTCTGCCTTTCTCTTATTATCTACAACAATAGATTGGGTTAATTATCATTTGGAAGTAAAACATACAAATAAGAATGTGAAACAAACAAGATTACAACACATACCTTCTTTTTTCTGCAGTTTGCAACGATACCAATCTTGCAAAGACATTAGGGCCTCAACCGTCTTTGGTTTAAGTGAGTTTCGGTTCGGGGTTATAACCTTCTTACTCAAGCTGAAAGCGGATTCTGAAGCAACACTTGACACAGGAACTGCAAGGATATCACGTGCCATTCTTGCTAGTTGCGGATACCTAGCTGCAGACTTACTCCAGAAATCCAAGATATTGAGATTTTCATTCAACCTCTTCGCAGGTTCAGCCAAATACAATTCCAATTCAGATCTCTCTTCATGTGAGCTCGTGCTTTCCGCGTACTGATCATAGTCAGAAAAGGCACCAAGTCCACACATGCTTGATGATGCACTAGTTGCTATGTTTTCATTGACATGTACACCACTACCATACTCATTAAATAAAGAAGTCATTGTAGTTTTAACAAGATTAATGCGCTGAAGGGCATCATCACCATCATATAGCTTGGAGTAGGCATATCCTAAAAACTTGAAATTAATGCGGAGATCAAGAACGGCAGCACAAGACAGAAATACGCTATAGTCAGACCAATATTTCATGAATTTCTCCGTCATAACTGCTAACATTGGAGCCATGTAACTATTTACTCCAGCACTAGCCTCTATAATAGCAGAATGAACAAGATAGACATTCATGAAGTACAAGTTGGCTGTTGGATACTTTGTTCCTGAGAAAGTTGTAGTTACCTCGAAAAAAACCTTCAAGAACTGATACATATGAGATACCTTGGCCCACTCTTCTTCGGATAGCCAAAAGTTGACCTTGAATATGCTTTCCCTCTCAGAATACCAATGCAGCACATCTCTAAAGTACAAACAGCAGCCAAGCATAGTGTAGGTTGAATTCCAACGGATGGGCATATCAGGTTTCAACCTTTTTGTTTCTTCCAGGTTGAGAATAGTTGTAGTAGTACTATAAAACTTATGTAGCCTATTGCTTGAAGCCTTTAGGTACATTATACCATCTCTAAGTTTGTTAACACACTTATCAATCAATGCCAAACCGGCTTGAACTACCAAGTGTAGTATGTGTGCACAACAATGAATTTGGAAGAATTTACCGGACAAAGGTAAAGCACCTTTTGCCAAGTGGGTACGCAAGCAAGCTATCATCCTATCATTATAGGCTGCGTTATCCAGAGTGATGCACATCACTTTCTTATCAACCCTCCATTCAAGGAAAGCTAGGTGGACCTCATCGGCAATAGATGCTCCATCATATGGTGGATCTATTTTTTTGAACCATACAATCCTTTTGTTTAGTTTCCAATCCGCATCTATGTAATGACAAGTAATGCAAATATAGCTATGCTTGGTGACTTCAGATTTCCAATTGTCGGATGTGTAACTAACTCTACCAGGGGCAGCAAGAATAATGTCCATCAATTCCTTTTTCTGGCTAAGAAACATTGCCATTATCTCTCTTTTTATTGTGTGCCAACCAATAGACTTGAATTGTGGACAACAAGCAGACATCATTGTTCTAAATCCATCTTCTTCAACTGTTGTAAATGGATGAGCACCGGATACAATATAAATAGAGACCGAATTTCTAGCAACTTGAGCATCAAATCTACCATTTTTTAATGCAGCTGTTCCATCATCATTTGTTTCATATTTCAAGAAAAAATTATTCATTGTCGCTTGTTCAACCTTATGCTTCTTTTCAGTGTGTCTAAGGAGATGAGATGTACCATTTGTCGATCTAGCCGACAGTTCTTTCTCGCAATGGTTACATCTAGCTATCGTCATTTCATCACCATCTTTCAAGATCTTGGTGAAGTCAAGCCATACCTTTGACTTCAGTTTGGAAATAGTAGGTTGCGGCTGTGGCTGCGGCTGCGGCTGTGGCTGTGCCCCTCCGGTAGTAGGATGTGCATGTTCTGTTGCGGCTCCACTTCCTTGAGCGGCTAGCTGCTTTCCCCTTACACGTTTCTGCCGAGTGCGAGGAGGATCCGCAGGTACAATAAACAATTGCATCCCATCGTCCTGCCCTTCTAATTCTTCGGGATGGTACTCTGGTTCATCACCCTCCGGTCCTTCTAGTCCTCCTGAATTCATCATGATCAAACTGCAGCATGTACACAGCAGTACAACAGAACACGTTATTCGTCATGATCAAATTGCAGCATGTACATAGCAGTACAACAGTACAACACCATATAAACAGCACAAATGTTCATCTGCAGTTCTACACCATATAAACAGCATAAATTTTGCATGGATTTGATCCTGACCATTCTGCACAAGCAGTACGTCTACAACATTAAGCTATGCTTTAACATTCAGCTAACCCTAAAACAAAAAGAGCACAACTTTATCAACAGCAAAATGTATACCTTGGGTGGGGGCTTGGAGTTGCAGGCTTGCTGGTTGCAGCCGACGGGGAGGAAGATATTTGCTGCGGCCGGCGGTTGTTGATGCGGCAGTCGAGGACGGATCAGGGTGGCTGCAGTTGAGGACGGAGCAGCGCGGCCGCTGTTGAGGACAGTGCAGCACGGCCACGGTCCAGGACGACGTGCGCTGGCCGTAGTTGAGGACGGACTAGGGAGGCCTCGGTCGAGGATGCAGCGCGGCGGCCGCGGTCGAGGACGAAGCATGGCGGCCAAGGTCGAGGACGAAGCGCGGCGGCCGTGGTCGGGGATGAAGGGGGCCGGCCGCGGTCGAGGACGAAGGGGGCCGGGCATCGTCTGATGCGGGCGCGCTAGGGTTTCGTCGGCGCCGCCATGTCGCGCACGAGGAGAGATGGGGATGGGGCGTGGGATTTGGCAGTTAGGGTAAGCGAGGAGTGGGGAGGGGTGAGATGCAGAGTCGGGGGGCTGAGGCGCTGGGCGGCTGGGCCACTCTTGGGCTCTACTGCGGCTAGGCTGGGTGAGTTCAGATTGGGAGCTGCTCGGGCCAGGCTGGGCCTAATTTCGGGCTACATATTGAGGCCCGAGCCCAGCCCGACTTGCTGTTCGGGCTGCATATTAAGGCCCAGGCCCGGCCCGGGGTACCAGTCGGGCCTGGCCCGGCCCAGGAATTTCGGGCCGGGTCGGGTCGGGCCGTTCGGGCCGGGTTTCCCATGGCCAGGTATATCCACAGCCAGCGCCTCGCTGGGGCCGGGTCACCTCCGTAGCAGCCGCCCGTCGGGAGTCACCATGGCCTCGTTCTTATAATTTGAAGCAGCATGATGGTCAAACACTGCACGTAAAACAGTCTGAGATCAATGAAATATCTGCTGGGGCCAGCCCCATTGGTCGTCCGAATAAAGACATCAGGTGGTATCCATCTAAATCTATTTCTAGTACATATTTTTTTTGTCAAAGAACAATTACTTTGTCTGTGTATTTTTATATATGCAGGACAATGATTCATCGTTTGCTGTTGGACGGGTGTGCGCAAGCCGCCGCCCATGCAATTCGATCTACATCAACTCGCTAGGATCGCGCCTGCGATTAATTGGCCATCCGCGATCTACATCAAACCGTTTCCAACGCTGTTGCCGACTCTCCCCGCCAGCACCGGCTTACAACGCCATAGCCGACTCATCTGTCCGAGCCGCCTCTGATGCTGCGGTCGTTTTACTGTCCGCCCTGCGATCTGGCCTATTCAACGTGCCGAGTTGACTAACAAACACCTGACCATTATCTTCTATATCTAAATAGCTAGCCCCCACTAAAATATTTCTCTCCACATGCAAGCATGCCAACTCATCATTCAACATGCATAAGAAAAGGCCCACCTCAGCATGCAACTATGCATATTAAAAATCCACTACAACATGCATGCATGTAAAATTCCATTTTATTATGCTATTTACATTTAATTCTTATATCTAAATAGCTAGCCCCCATTAAAATATTTTTCTCCACATGCAAGCATGCCACCTCATCATTCAACATGCATAAAAAAGGCCCACCTCAGCATACAACTATGCATATTAAAAATCCACTACAACATGCATGCATGTAAAATTCCATTTTATTATGCTATTTACATTTAATTCTTATATACTTTCAAAAACTATTGTTTCAAGAATTCATGTTCCATATAATCAAAATCTCATTGAAATATTGCAAACATTCCCGCAACAACGTGCGGGGCATCATCTAGTTCATTACAAAAAAGGTGTCGCATAAGGGGTGCGCGCCAAGGTCACGTTTGCACTAGTACTTGTTCATGCCGTGATGCTCGATGGATACATACGTGAGTCGCCACTCCCGGACGTCAGCACCATCATGCACCGGTATCTGCGCCCGCTTACTGATGGAACAGGGGTGCGCAAGTCGCCGCCCGTGCATCTTAATCTACATCAACCCGCCTTGCCGCTTTGAGCCGCCCTTGCCGCTTTGAGCCACCGGGTTATATTAAGTCGCCGGTCTGCCTGAGCTGCCGGAACTATATTGAGTCGATGGTCTGCCTGAGCCACCTTTGTCGCGATAAATGGATCATCCGTCGTTCAAACAAATTAGGGCAATTATTTTGGCACAGGTGGTCATCGTTACTCAACGGACTCCCACACCGGCTTACAGCGCCGTGACCGGCTCATCTTTCTGCTCCTACGGTCGGTTCAACCGTAATTGATTTTAGCGTCACTGCAGTGATCATCAACTTCGCGGTAGATAAATATCAGGTGAAATCCATCCGGTATATTTTTATATTACATATTGCTTTCTTTAAAAGAGCAATTATTCTGGCTTGTAAATTCTCCAATGCAGGACGGGGTTATTATATCATTGCGCTGTTGAAGGACTCATACCGGTTTATATCACGGTCAAGTATGGAGAGTCTCAAGCCAACTCCTCGAGTTGTCTTGAGACTTCAGGGCTACAATGACATGACTCGGGAACTCCGGGTCATTGGAGGGAATGATAACCCGGTTCCGGAGGACACCGCCATATTGATGAAAATTTAAAGGCCATTAGAAAATTGTCGGTTCAAAATAAAGATTCTGGTTCAAAATCCGGTTCAAGAGACATCTCTCTCCCGCAAAAGCTTTGAAGCTCTCAAATCCGGTTCAAACATCCGGCACAAGGTAAATTTGTCTCTTACAAAGCTTTTAAGCTCTCAAATCTGGTTCAAGGACAATCTGTCTTCCACAAAGTTTTGTAGCTTTCAAAACCGGTTTAAAGTTCTGGTTCAAAAAAGAATTAATCTCTCGCAAATTCTAGTTCTCAGAAAAATTAAAGGTTGCCAAAGAGAACTTGCTGCCATGATGCACGGTTCAAACATGGGTATCCTGCCTTATGGCTTACTTTATTATGGTCACTTGGGGGCTTCTTGCTCATCGAGCATAGCTGTCGGTACCCTCTTGATCGGCGTGATGCCGAAATTTATATGGTCACTTGGGGGCTTCCTGTTCAAACATATGTCGTATTTGAACCAAAGAGAACATAGTTGTCGGTACCCTCTTGATCGGCGCAATGCCAAACTCACTAGGGGGCTTCTTGATCGTATTCGAATCATAGCTTAACCCCTTTTGGGTCCGACTTGGATCGTATTCGAATCAGGGTTGTTAAAAACCTCTCAAGGTCATTTGAGGGCTTCCTATTCAAACATAGGTCGTATTCGAACCAAAGAGAACATAGTTCTTGGTACCCTCTTGATCAGCGCAACGCCAAAGCCACTAGGGGCTACATGATCGTACTCGAATCCTAGCTTAACCCCTTTGGAACGGTTTATTGATCGTATTCGAATCAGAAACCTCAATTTTTATTTGGTTTAAGTTTCTGCAAACAATCTTTGGTTTTGTCTTGAGATTTTTTTTGTTCAAATCTAAGTATAAGTGTGGTTTTGTTTAAACCTGGCTTGGCTTTGGATGATAAGTCGCTAGCATGTGACAATCATCATATATTTGGAAGTATTGGCTTCTAAGGATTGGGTTATCACCCTTACTGCACAGGTCATGTAAACCGGCAGTACAAATTCAATATCACAATGGTTATATGTGGGATATTATGACCCGCCCTGCGGTAAACCGCCAAGGGATCTTATGATCTACTTGTGTGCGGGATTAGACTACATTTGGGTGGTTACCCGCCCTGGCTTTTGACGTTAAGTCGCCAGGGCATATGTTGTTTAAACTCTGTGCAGGATTTACAGAGCTATGACTTACATAAATGATTAAGTCCCATCCCGTCATCAAAGATTGAAATTGGTATCTCAAAAGGGTTATCAATTCTTGATTTTCTGAAAGGCTATAAGCTGCCGGGTTATAAAAATTCCAGTTTACAGTGGAGGCATATTAAATCAACATCGGCCAAAAGCCGCCGAGTATTTAAACTCTAGGTTCACTTATCAACAGATGAGGTATTCAAATTCGCTTTGGCGCAATGGCTATTATTTTATCAATGGATATGATTTATTCTACAATGGAAGGAATAGTCCCGAGTCGCTGCAGGCTTACAACCCGGCACTTGGGGGCTACATTATTTAAATTGAGATTATATCAAATATGGAAGTCCCATGTCACTGCCAGCATGCACCATGGCACTTGGGGGCTAATGCAAAGTCATTTTTACTGGCCTTATTGAAGACCCGACTCATCACATTGTACTGAGCCGGCCATGGGGGCTACCAATTGCTCCTGTCAACAATTCAAGGTACACAAGTCTTAAATCCATTATATTGAAAGGTCCACTACTCAGTTGGTAGAGTACAAATCTCTTAACCTTATGGACGTGGGTTCGAGCCCCATGATGGGAGTGACATTATAAGACGTTAATTTCATTGAAGTATATATCAAGTCCCAGCTCAGTATTATCTTACTAAGCCGGCCTTGGGGGCTACACATCACTGCTCAAGTCTACATGATTATATTTACAAAGTCCCTGCTCATTATTACATAATGACCCGGCCCTTGGAGGTCACACTGGTTGAAATTTTTTATGAGCATAAGGCAATTACAAGACCCAGTTTCCTGCAAGCATGACAACCCAGCACTTGGGGGCTACATATGAGGAATACTCAGTTCTGACTAGTGATTGAGATGAACAAATTGGATTTCTTCAAAGTTGCAACATTTATATTGAAGTAAGTCTTAAGCTATCAATATGTTCTCCTCTTAAGACTTTGGGGCTACAGGTAATAACAGGTAATATGCATATAAGGAGAAATATCTTCAAATTCTTAGTTTTGAGTAAACCAGATTAACCCGGTGTCTACAACAATTATGACCCGGCGTAAGCAACAATTATGACCCGGTGCCATCAATATTTACAAACTGGCAGTTTTCGCGATGATAAATCGGCAAGTTCTACATCTTCAAGCCGGCTGAATATCAGCTGAATATTTCAAGACCAATATTTTTGTCAAGTCAGAGCATTAAAGGCCGACTCAAATGGATTATTTCTTATAATATTTCTCTACAAGAGCCAATGTCAGCAAATTGGTTATGAAGCTGGCCTATTGACCCGGATTTTTTAGAAGAAATGCCTGGATTTTTGCATTGGGAAGGTTTGGACATATCTGTTAAAAGAGATTTGCTATAAGATCTTGAATATACATCCAGGAGGAAATGACAAGGACTTAAGGATGATCAGATGCCGGCTTATAAGAATTTTTTAACCCGGAGCACAACCTATCAAGTGTGTTCTTGTGTTTATTTTACAGGATCAGTTTAACATGGATAAATCCAAATTAAACTAGGGGCTAATGTCGGGGATATACCCTGCGGTATGACCCGGCCGGGCTTGGCGTTTTCATTGGTAACCTGCCGGAGTGGCGACTCACAGACGGCCCTAACGGCAGGTCAGATAGAAGACTAGGCCCAAGGCCCAGAAGGCCGGCTCATGTTATGACGGGTCGGCTTAAAAGGAAAGGGATGACGAATATTTCCTTTACGAGGAAGCAAGTCCCGGACTTGTATTCAACTTGTAAGAGAAGATAGACTAGTCCTAGTCTATCTAGGACTCCACATGTAACCCGCCCCTCCAACTTATATAAGGAGGGGCAGGGCTCCCCAAGAGGGAGAAGCAACAAGAAACAATCTCTAGGGCTAGACACAAAGGGGGAGCCGGCTTATGCGCCGACTCTCTCATGAGTATAATGAGATCTAGCCACAAACAGCATGTAGGGCTATTGCCGGATGATGTTTCCCGGGGCCCGAAGCTGTCTAAATCCTTGTCTTGTGTTGCGTCTCTCGATTCCGCTCAACCCCTCTCAAGCTACTACAAAGATGTGTTGGCCTCATGACTAAGTCCTCACACTAGGACATCTGCCATGACAATTCCACGACACATGGTGTTTTCGTAAGATGCTTGCTAAGTATGATGTTAATCATAGAATTGCATCTCCATATCATCCACAGTCTAGTGGTCAAGTAGAACTAAGTAATAGAGAGCTTAAATTAATTTTGCAAAAGACTGTTAACAGATCTAGAAAGAATTGGTCGAAGAAACTTGATGATGCATTATGGGCCTATAGAACTGCATACAAAAATCCTATGGGTATGTCTCCGTATAAAATGGTTTATGGAAAAGCTTGTCACTTACCTCTCGAACTAGAACATAAGGCATATTGGGCAATTAAAGAGCTCAATTATGATTTCGGACTTGCCAGTGAGAAGAGGCTTTTTGACATTAGCTCACTTGATGAATGGAGAACCCAGGCTTATGAAATGCCAAACTGTTTAAAGAAAAAGTTAAAAGATGGCATGACAAAAGGATACAAAAACGTGAGTTTAATGTAGGTGATTATGTATTGTTATACAACTCTCGTTTAAGATTTTTTGCAGGCAAACTCCTTTCTAAATGGGAAGGGCCTTATGTTATCGAGGAGGTCTATCGTTCCGGTGCCATAAAAATCAACAACTTCGAAGGCACAAATCCGAGGGTGGTGAACGGTCAAAGAATCAAACATTATATCTCAGGTAATCCCATAAATGTTGAAACTAATGTTATTAAAACCGTAACCTCGGAGGAATGCATAAGGGACACTTTCCAGAATGTTTCAGACTCTGAAAAGGAAGAGGTATGTGGTACGGTAAGTAAACCAACTCCAAAACAGTTCTAATAGAAATTTTTCTCCATTTTGGAATATTCAAGAAAATAGGAAAATAAGAAGCAGTCTGGGAAGGACACAAGGCTTCCACAAATGTGGAGGGCGCGCCCTAACCCCCTGGGCACGCTCCCTGCCTCGTGGGCACCTCGTGTGCTCTCCGGACTCCGTTTTCTTGCACGATACTTCTTTTGGTAGGTAAAAATTCATTATATAATCTCCCGAAGGTTTTGACCACCGTATCACGCAAATATCTTATGTCTTTATTTCGAGCTGTTTTTCTGACAGATCTAGATCGCCATGACGTCTTCAAGCGCCCCCAAGGACAAGTTCTTCGAGAAGGTCATCAACCCCTACCTCGCGGAGGTGCTGCAACACCCTCAAACCATTGAGATGCGTGAGGGGTTGCTGCACATCCGCGATGTTGAGGGACCAAGGAGGACCGGAAGCGTGGAGACAAGACTCGAAGCAATGGAGCAACAAGTTTTCAAGTGCCAGGAGATGGTGGAACATGGACTCGACACCAACCACATAATGATCGCAGAGTTCACCAACACCATCAAGCTAGATGCCAGAAACATCAGAGAGACCATCTTCAAGCTTCACGAGAAAATCAAGCATCTCCAAGCCCAGATCTATGACCTGCAAAACCAAAACTTTGAGTATGAATATAGATTCAAGAGGATGAGTTTGGCTGCAGATTCGAGGATCCCGGAGACTCGATCATCCTTCTATGATGGTGAGCCTATGCCTTGGAAGATGGACGACAAGCCTACATCATCAACAACTCCATCATCACCACCTCCGAGGAAGAAGACATAAACACATGGGTATGGGCACTCCCCTTGGCAACTGCCAAGCTTTGGGGAGTGCCCCGGTATCGTATCACCATCACACTTTTATCTTACCGTTTTTCTTAGTTCTGTCCTTTTGGTAATATCTTGATCTAGTAGAATAAAGCTTTAGTATGATCTAGTTTTGAGTTTTTGCTTTATGATCTTTCTATGTAATCGAGCCCGTGAGCTATATATAATAAAGATTAGTGTTGAGTCAAGGGCTCGATTATCTTGCTATGATCTTGAGGGAATAAAAAGAGAAGAGAAGAATAAAAAGAAATAAAGAGATCATATGGATCTTATGGAGAGTAATGACTTCACATATAAAGAGTATGATGAATAAAAGTTGTTGAGAGTTGACAAGCATAGTTTTGGTCATCATTGCAATTAATAGGAAGTAATAAAGAAAGAGAGGTCTTCACATATAACTATACTATCTTGGACATCTTTTATGATTGTGAGCACTCATTAAAATATGACATGCTAAAGAGTTGAAGTTGGACAAGGAAAACAACGTAATGGGTTATGCTTTCTTACATCCGAAATAAATTATATTGTCATGTATCATCCAACATGTTGAGCTTGCCTTTCCCTCTCATGCTAGCCAAATTCTTTGCAACAAGTAGAGATACTACTTGTGCTTCCAAATATCCTTAAACCCAGTTTTGCCATGAGAGTCCACCATATGTACATATGGATTGAGTAAGATCCTTCAAGTAAGTTGTCATTGTTTCAAGCAATAAAAATTGCTCTCTAAATATGTATGATTTATTAGTGTGGAGAAAATAAGCTTTATACGATCTTGTGATGTGGAAGAAATAAAAGCGACGGACTGCATAATAAAGGTCCATATCACAAGTGGCAATATAAAGTGACGTTCTTTCGCATTAAGATTTTGTGCATCCAACCATAAAAGCACATGACAACCTCTGCTTCCCTCTGTGAAGGGCCTATCTTTTATTCTTGTCTTATACTTCATACAAGAGTCATGGTGATCTTCACCTTTCCTTTTTATATTTTATCCTTTGGCAAGCACAATGTGTTGGAAAGATCCTGATATATATAGCTAATTGGATGTGAGTTTTCATGAACTATTATTGTTGACATTACCCTTGAGGTAAAAGGTTGGGAGGAAAAACTATAAGGCCCTATCTTTCTCTGTGTCCGACTAAAACTTCATACCCATAAATATTGCATGAGTGTTAGCAATTGTGAAAGACTAAATGATAGTTGAGTATGTGGACTTGCTGAAAAGCTCTTATATTGACTCTTTCTGATGTTATGATAAATTGCAATTGCTTCAATGACTGAGATTATAGTTTGTTAGTTTTCAATGAAGTTTCTAATTCATGCTTGAAATTGTGAATGAATTGTTACTTTAGCATAAGAAATCATATGACAATATATATGTAGCTGTTATAAGAATGATCATGATGCCCTCATGTCCGTATTTTATTTTATCAACACCTCTATCTCTAAACATGTGGACATATTTTTCGATTTCGGCTTCCACTTGAGGACAAGCGAGGTCTAAGCTTGGGGGAGTTGATACGTCCATTTTGCATCATGCTTTTATATCGATATTTATTGCATTATGGGTTGTTATTACACATTATGTCACAATACTTATGACTATTCTCTCTTATTTTACAAGGTTTACATGAAGAGGGAGAATGCCGGCAGCTGGAATTCTGGGTTGGAAAAGGAGCAAATATTAGAGACCTATTCTGCACAGCTCCAAAAGTCATGAAACTCCACGGGAGTCATTTTCGGAATATATAAAAAATATTGGGCGAAGGAAGCACCAGAGGGGGGCCACCCACCATCCACGAGGGTGGGGGCGCGCCCCCTACCTCGTGGGCCCCCTAGCAGCCCTATGGTGTCCATCTTCTGCTATATGAGGTCTTTCGCCTTGGAAAAAATCATAAGCAAGCTCACGGGACGAAACTCCGCCGCCACGAGGCAGAACCAATCTAGGGCTCCGACGGAGCTGTTCTGCCAGGGAAACATCCCTCCGGGAGGGGGAAATCATCACCATCGATCCTCTCATCGGGAGGGGGTCAATCTCCATCAACATCTTCCCCAGCACCATCTCATCTCAAACCCTAGTTCATCTCTTGTATCCAATCTTTGTCTCAAAACCTCATATTGGTATCTGTGGGTTGCTAGTAGTATTGATTACTCCTTGTAGTTGATACTAGTTGGTTTACTTGGTGGAAGATCATGTGTTCAGATCCTTTATGCATATTAATACCCCTCTGATTATGAACATGAATATGCTTTGTGAGTAGTTACATTTGTTCCTGAGGACATGGGAGAAGTCTTGCTATAAGTAGTCATGTGAATTTGGTATTCGTTCGATATTTTGATGAGATGTATGTTGTCTTTCCTCTAGTGGTGTCATGTGAACGTCGACTACATGACACTTCACCATTGTTTTGGCCTAGGGGGAGGCATTGGGAAGTAATAAGTAGATGATGGGTTGCTAGAGTGACAGAAGCTTAAACCCTAGTTTATGAGTTGCTTCGTAAGGGGCTGATTTGGATCCATATGTTTCATGCTATGGTTAAGTTTACCTTAATACTTCTTTTGTAGTTGCATATGCTTGCAAAAGGGGTTAATCATAAGTGGGATGCTTGTCCAAGGAAGGGCAGTACCCAAGCACCGGTCCACCCACATATCAAATTATCAAAGTGCCGAACGTGAATCATATGAGCGTGATGAAAACTAGCTTGACGATAATTCCCATGTTTCCTCAGGAGCGTTTTCCTTTATATAAGAGTTTGTCCAGGCTTGTCCTTTGCTACGAAAAGGATTGGGCCATATTGCTGCACCTTATTTACTTTTGTTACTTGCTACCCGTTACAAATTACCTTATCACAAAACTATCTGTTACCGATAATTTCAGTGCTTGCAGAGAATACCTTACTGAAAACTGCTTATAATTTCCTTCTGCTCCTCGTTGGGTTCGACACTCTTACTTATCGAAAGGACTAGGATAGATCCCCTATACTTGTGGTTCGTCAGGAATCCTCCTCCTAGTAGGAGTAGGATTCATCCTTTCCTAGTCCTACTAGGAAGGAGGAAGGGGAAAGGAAACAGAGGGAGTGGGAGAGGGCAAGAGGGGCCGCGCCCCCTCCCCTATTCCTATTCGGACTCCCCTTGGGGGCCGCGCCACCTCCTGGGCTGCTGCCCTCTCTCTCCCCTAAGGCCCACTAAGGCCCAATACTTCCCCGGGGGGTTCCGGTAACCCCTCCGGCACTCCGGTTTTCTCCGAAATCTCCCGAAACACTTCCGGTGTCTGAATATAGCCGTCCAATATATCGATCTTTATGTCTCGACCATTTCGAGTCTCCTCGTCATGTCTGTGATCATATCCGGGACTCCGAACTACCTTCGGTAAATAAAAACACACAAACTCATAATATCGATTTTCACCGAATGTTAAGCGTGCAGACCCTACGGGTTCGAGAACTATGTAGACATGACCGAGACTCATCTCCGGTCAATAACCAATAGCAGAACCTGGATGCTCATATTGGTTCCTACATATTCTACGAAGATCTTTATCGGTCAAACCGCATAACAACATATGTTGTTCCCTTTGTCATCGGTATGTTACTTGCCCGAGATTCGATCGTCGGTATCTCAATACCTAGTTCAATCTCGTTACCGGAAAGTCTCTTTACTCATTCCGTAATGCTACATCCCGTAACTAACTCATTAGATACATTGCTTGCAAGGCTTATTGTGATGTACATTACCGAGAGGGCCCAGAAATACCTCTCTGACAATCGGAGTGACAAATCCTAATCTTGATCCATGCCAACTCAACAAACACCATCGGAGACACCTGTAGAGCACCTTTATAATCACCCAGTTACGTTGTGGTGTTTGGTAGCACACAAAGTGTTCCTCCGGTATTCGGGAGTTGCATGATCTCATAGTCATAGGAACATGTATAGTTATGGAGAAAGCAATAGCAACAAACTAAACGATCATCATGCTAAGCTAACGGATGGGTCAAGTCAATCACATCATTCTCTAATGATGTGATCCCGTTAATCAAATGAAAACTCATGTCTATGGTTAGGAAACGTAACCATCATTAATTCAACGAGCTAGTCAAGTAGAGGCAAACTAGTGACACTTTGTTTGTCTATGTATTCACACATGTACTAAGTTTCTGGTTAATACAATTCTAGCATGAATAATAAACATTTATCATGATATAAAGAAATATAAATAATAACTTTATTATTGCCTCTAGGGCATATTCCCTTCACATCCATGTGACACTGATCGGGGTTTGGCATCTCACTACCCTGGATATCTTCATCCATGACCTCCTCTTCACCGTGTCTGGTCCAACGTGTATATCCATCCATGAATCCCCTAGAGACTAAGTGCAACTGGACATCTGCAACTTCATGTGACTCTGTATTTGCACAATCAGTACATGAACACAGGATGTAATCCGCATCACCAATTCTCCTCTTTGTACTTTCAGCCAAATTCATGAACTCTGTCACGCCACTGATAAAATATGTGGTTTTCTGATTCTTCATCAATCAAGATCGTTCCATCTGCAACAACATTAATACATGGATTAACTGCTGCCCAAAGATGCATGCATAAATCACAAGGTTTTATTTTCATAATTACTGAGGGCGCTCCATGTTGTTATCTAGACGTGCAATGACAAAAATTAATGGCCAGTCAATTTACACGCAGAGTATTAGTACAAGACTACCCTTAGGAATTGAATACGTTAATTAAGCCACTCATGAAAATAATACCTTAATTAATTAGCCGCGCGGTGACCTCCACCCAGCAGACAGAGAAGTGCGATGCGGCGGCACGCTGAGACAGAAGGGTCGACGAGCAAAGCTTAGTGCGGCTGCTGCCTGAAGTTCGACCTCCACTATCCCGCCATCTACCGTGATGGATGTGCTCGAATCACGCCGCCGCTGACCTCGATGGTTGAGTTCCTCCTATCTCCCACCACAGTCTGAGGATTGAACTCCTATGACGCCACCACCGCCAATCGACCAAGGATTGACCTCTTCTTCGGTAGCCGCTGCCTAGGCCGTTGTCGCCATCTCTATATGCCAAGCGGCTGTTTTTTACGGATATCCGCAGAGCGGTTGTTTACATAGTATCACTGTAGCTCAATTATATGGACAGGGTAGTACATCACATACGATTATGTAATGGAAACCGTGTCTAACCTACGTTGTCTTCTCACACGGTTTGGTGCGGAAATCATGTGTGATGTTGTAATACCTAACACAAATGACATGTATAAACAGTGTGCCGTATACAACATATAGTGCCATAAGTAGTTCCCGACCGTTAGCTTATCCCCATAGTTTCCCCATTTCCCCCAAATCCCTACATAGCCTCCAAATTCCCTCGCGTGGCACTGACTTTGGGGGAATGCGGACGAGTGGTGCTGATGGTTTTGGTGCGGCTGCTCCTGCTCGTATCGCTGCCACGACGGCAGTCGCCGCCGAGCACTTGCCTAAGGTCATTAGAAGGTAGGTGTACTACGCATCTGAATCGTCCTGTCAGGTTTCAATCTATCCCGATCTTTTTTAGCATGTCCAAAGTATAGCTCCTTGCTGAATCCGTCCTAAATGACACCCTCCCCCCTCCCCTCCCCCCAGGAAAGCAATCTGCCGCCAGATCTGGAGCATGACTCTAGACTCCTGCAACATGAGTTCGACTCCGAGTTTTGCGCCACCGAGAAGTACCAAAAGCGGAGGGATTCAACATTGGCAGGCGGTTTCACAGTTACCCCTTAGAGGTTAGTGCTAAGTTCATCATTTTACTTCAGTTAATGCCACTGCTCATCCTGAATACTATTTAACATTGGCAGGGATATGAGGCTTGTGCCTTTGTTAACTGGCTGGATGAAGAATGGCATGGCAGGGTTCGGAGTGTTATCACCAAGCTCATAGAAGATAACGTAAAGCTGAAGAAGAAACTGGCTGATCTGGAATGTTCAATCAGTACGATGAAGCAAGAAAGAATCAATCACAAGCAACAGATGAAAGCAAGAGACAAGAAGGAACTAGCATGTGTAGTTCTGGATGTCGCATTAGCCATGTTATATGCGATGTTTGCAATGATGATTAGGGGTTTTGTTTGATAGTGTTGCTAAAGCACATCTAGATGTGCTCTAAGTAATGCACATCTAGGTCCTATGCCATTGATGTTACGCGAAGATTCATGCAGATATTTTCCTTTGTCTTTTTTCTTTTCCTTTGTAGTTTGATTATTACTGGCTTTATCAATAAGAAGAGCTCAATGTATTGCTTGCCAACTGTCCTACTCCGTCCATACCGGTACCGGTGCATAATCCCAAAACTCGTTCCTTCTTTTTGTCCTAAAAAAATAAACCAACCAATAGGAGTACTGCTCAACCCCGGGAATTTGGAGCGACTGGGTACTAATAATGGTGGTTGATTATATTAGCGGTTAGATAATACGTCAACCCCCGCTTCAATTGGCATTTCCTCTTCTCTGCATACCCTGCTTAAGTGTCCACCATCTTCATCGTCCCCGGCAGGCCGCGCTACACACTGGCACACATTCTGCAGCCATGTCGAGCGACAACGAGGACGTCAGTTCGGCCAGCAGTCTGGCGCCCGATGATAGGTCAACATCGGAATCATCCCGCTTGTCTTCCATGAGTCCGGTGTCGAGCCCAGACCTTGATTATATCCGGATCATGGAAGGGACGCCACCTCCGGAGTTGTCAGACGACAACCAGATGGATGAGGAGCCGTCGGAGGACGGAGAAGAGGACGACAATGATGATGAGGAGGAATGGTTGAACAAGGAGGAGGAGGACGATGACAGCAACGATGACGACGATGATGACGGCGATGAAAAGCCAACCATCGGCGGCAAGAAGCGTCCTCGCCAAGACGATGTCGCGGGGCCATCCAACAACAACAACAACAACAAGAAGAAGGACTAAATTAAGCAGACTGTACGTATCTCTATTTCTGTTTGCTTATATTAATTTGTTATCTCTGTTTATCCTGTCAATCTCATCGCAAACAGTTAGTAATAAGTATTCAACAAAGATCTTCTACATTATCGCCCACAGGTCGGTTTGTTGAACTATGTTCCTTGATGAGCACACAATTCACAAAAAAAGTCCATATGGGCTGTCTATAATGATCGCACACAATTCTGATTACCGGCCTATTTCTCGGGTATCACACACATCTTGTTACGCCGAATCATTTGTGTTCACCTCGATCATCGCAAACTGTTCATCGGAGCGAACCGTATGCCGCATATTGCACACACATTGATATGGCTGCCCGTTTTTGTTGTTTTGTCTAATCGCAAACATTTCGTATGGATCAACTCTATCCTCAGCATCACACACGCAACTAAAATCTGAACCGTGTTTGATGTGCCCACCATAGCAAACGGTTTGCACCTTTTTTGACGGTTATTTTACACCATCGTTTGCGATTATTGCATCGCACATAGTTTCGTCGAAGGGTCTCTGATCGTAGTGTCGCATTAGCAACATCCTGAAGTAGGGCGATCATCATATCTCAAAACTATTACAAAGAATCAAGTTTATGTTGTCCAATGATCTTCATGAAAGTTTTTATTATATCCTCCTTGGATATCTATCACTTTGGAACTAGTTTCATATGTTGCTTTTAATAAGCTCAAACAAATATAAGTGAAGAACATGAGCATCATATTTCTTTCCCTCAAATTAATCTAAGTGAAGCATGAGAGAATTTCTTAAAAAAATTACTAACTCTCAAATAAATGTAAGTGAAGAATGAGAGCATTTCTCCAAAAATAATAAAGCACACCATGCTCAAAAAGATATAAGTGAAGCACTATAGCAATTCCATAGCTCAAAAAGATCTAAGTGAAGCATAGAGAGAAATTCTAACAAGTCATAGAATAATTTTGGCTCCCTCAAATAGGTGTGTCCAGCAAGGATTCATGACTAAAAATAAAAAGCAAAACAATCAAAGACTCATATCATACAAGACGCTCCAAGCAAAACTCATAATATGTGACGAATAAAAATATAGTTTCAAGTTAAATACCGATAGTCATTAGAAAAAAGAGGGGATGCCACCAGGGGGCATCCCCAAGCTTAGTTGCTTGATAATTCTTGAATATTATCTTGGGGAGCCATGGGCATCCCCAAGATTAGGCTCTTCTTACTCCTTATTCCTTGTTCCATCGTAATATCACCCAAAGCTTGAAAACTTCAATCACACAAAACTCAACAAAGCCTTCGTGAGATCCGTTAGTATAATAAACCAAATCACTACTATAAGTATTGTTGCAAACCCATTCATATTATATTTTTTCATTATATCTACTGTATTCCAACTTTTCTATGGAAAAAACACTTCAAAGAAAACCATAGAATTGTCAAAACGAGCACACAGCGCAAAGAAAACAGAATCTGTCAAAAACATAACATTCTATAGCAATCTAGGTATTTCGAATACTTCTGTAACTCCAAAAAAATTGAAAAATTAGGACAACATGAGAAATTTGTGTATAAATATTCCACAAAAATAATCAGTATTTTATCGTGCTTTTATTAAAAATGAAAATTATTTTGCTCGGCGCAAAAGTTTCTGTTTTTCGGCAAGATCAAATCAACTATCACCCAACATGATCTGAAAGGGTTTGCTTGGCATAAACACTAATTAACACACAACAAACATAATCATAACAGTAGCATAATTGTGCAAACACTCAAGAACAGAAAGAAAAAGACAAAAATAAATTTTGTTCATTGGCTTGCCTCCCAACAAGCGTTGTCATTTTACGCCCCTAGCTAGGCATAATGCGAAGATTCATGTATTGTCATCTTTGGTTCTAGATCCATATGATGCCCTCATGATCGATTCATATGGTGGCTTAAGTCTAGTTCTAGGGAAGTGTTCCATACCCTTCCTTGGTGGAAATTGAAATTTAATATTGCCTTCTTTCATATCAATCACGGCGCCAATAGTATGTAAAAACGGTCTACCAAGAATAACTGGACAAGACGGATTGCAATCAATATCATGAACAATAAAATCTATGGGCACATAATTCCTATTTGCAAGAATAAGAACATCATAAATTCTTCCCATAGCTTTTTTGTAACATCCCAATTTTCAATCTGGATGTTATACATAGATCATCATATGCATATCATATTTTTATTTGCATTTTGGTTGTGATCCTAGAAATCTTAAGCAACTCAAGGACCCAAGGAGAGAGCTGGAGGTTTCACTAAATTTTCATATTTGAATTTATTTCAAATTTGAAGAAATGATCAATTTGATTTTAATATTTTCTCCCAAATTATTTCCAATAACAAAAATAAATGAGAGAAGATAAAATGACTTCTTCAAACAGAAAAGAAATATTGGAGAATAAATTTTTTAAATCAAATTATTTTTATTTGTATTTTATTTGAATTAGAGAAAAAAATTGCATTTTTGAAAATTTGCATTTTTAGTCCAGAAAAATGTTCATCTTGTCCTAAATAACAGGTTTGGACGTTGAAAATTGTTTCTGGAGTTTTTCTAGAATTTTTTTATATTTTCTTAGGATTTTTTCTTCCGTGGCGAAATTGATTTATACAAAAAAATCTTCCTGGGTCGGCCCAGCCGCTGCCGGCGGCAGAGTCCGAGCCGGACTCTGCGACCGCCGCCGCCTCCCCTGACCCCCTCTCCAAGTCAACCCCCCTGCTCTCTTAAATAGCCGCCGACGTCCCTCCTGCTCCCCTCATCGCCGCCGCAGCCTGCCCTGCCACCCGAGCCAAGCCGCCGCCTGGCGCCGCTGCCTCCGGCCATTGACGTCGCACCGCCGCTGCCTCTCGCCGCTGCCGCCGCTCGCCGGAGGAAGCCGCCGCTGCCGTTTTCTTTTGCCGAACCGGTAAAAACCGTTAAAACCACCCGGTTTTCTTTTTATAAAGTTTGGTTTATTTTATAGATCTGTTTTGTTTTTAGGGTTCGCTAATTAGCGAACGTTCACCCGTTAGTTCTTGTAGCAAGCATGTTTGTTCGTTAGTCTCTGTTTATGAATGTTCATCGTTAGATTTTTCTTTTTAGTTCTATTTTCGGCCAGGGACCTATCCGCGAATACTTTTATCACAGATTAGTACCTGAACTTCAAACCCTCGTTATTTTTACTCGTTTATCCAAATCCAGTGAAACCAATGCCAAAATATTCGTCTTGTTGCCCTCTATCCAGATAATCAACTTTAACATGGCTTTGCCAATTTAAAATTTGGTTTCAAGCAGATTTGAATTCGAACTTCTTTTGATCGTAGTTTGAGTTTCGTAGCTCCGATTCAATTGAATCTTTTTGCAAATTGAAGCTCTTCACTTGAACTTTCAGTTTGGATCTTTTCGTTTGAGTTTTACCTATGCATATTATGCTTGAGTGCTTCTGCATGCTATTGTTTGTTCACGATAGAGTTTTTGGAATGCGAGGCTTGCTACTATGAGTCCCTAGGGTTTTCCGATCGTCAGCAAGGCAAGTAAAACTTTGATCATATCCCTTTATTACCCAGTTTTTAGGCATTAGTTTCAACCCTCAAACATTGCATGAGTAGGTTTGATAACATGTGGGTATTGGGAAGTAGTTGATGAGGTAGAACCTATTGTCTTATATCAAACCCCGGGTATTTACTACGTATGCTTATACTGCTATGCTATGCTCGTAGACGTGGTTTGGTTTGAGAGAATTCATGAAATATGTGAGAGATTATTGTTAATTAAGGTTTAACTTAAGGTGGCTACTTTAATACACATCTGGGTGGATTGGTTTGTGGGCACCTGGGGAATCCAGTGTTGTCCAATGGAGATCCCAGGGTATCTGTGTGATTTTCCTATGGTTTGCCACCCAGGCTCAAAGGGATCATTATGTTATTCATGCTGGAAACTTCCATGTGAAGCCACAAGCCATTATGGGCTCTGGCAAAGTTGAGTATGTTGCGTGACCTCTTACAATGGTAGACTAGCAGATGTAGGGGATGTAGGTGGTACTGTCTACCCGTCGTAATGAGCTAACGCTTCTAAAAGACTGTGTCTCGGTCATCCGTTTCTCAAACATCATGTAGTGTGAGAAATCCAACGGAGGAGCTCGAGTTTTGTGGGGAAAAGTGTGCAAACCTCTGCAGAGTGTACAAACTAATCATGATTAGCCGTGTCCCCGGTTATGGACATTTTGAGTATCTGGTGCTTGAATTATTATGTTGATCTCATCACTCTACTTAATTAATTTTGTCGGGTTGTTAACTTTTAATTCGGATTGAGTTGGGATTACCTTCTCAATGTTTTTCAACCAACTTTGTAGTTAAATAAAATATATTCCATTGTTGTAGGGAAAAACTAGCTTTATGCAAATGACAACCATAGAGCCTCCACCAGCCATATATGCATGTAGTTATAGCTGTTACTTGTTCATTACTCTATAGTGTTATCTTGCCAGCATATTCCATGTGCTGACCTACACAGGCTGCAACGTATTATGTTGCAGAATTTTTAGATGAAGAGTAAGGTGCGCTAGGTCGTTGTCATGCACTCAGTTTTGCCGTGGAGTTGGATGGACTCTTCTACCTTCGAAGCTTTTGCTGTTATCTTATTTAGATGACCTTTAGCCATATTATTGTAATAAGTTCTCTTTTAAGACATTCGGTGTAATAAGTGTGTGATTGAACTCTGTTATAAATCCTTGAGTACTATGCGTGTCAGCAATACTGATCCAGGGATGACACTTAAGCACAGAGACTTGATCGTCTGAGGTCGGGTCGCTACATTTTTTAAGAGTAGAATCCGCCAAGTGCAAATTTAGAGAATACTCTTCAATATTGGTAAGACTGAGCACATCACATAAAGATTTCGGAATTGTAGAAACACTAGCACCCAAGTCACATAAAGAAAAACACCCATAATTTTTAATCTTAACTTTGATGGTAGGTTCCCATTCATCATGCAATTTACTAAGAATTGAAATATCTTATTCCAACTTTTCTTCCAAAGCTTTCATCATAGCATCAACAATATGTTTAGTAAAAGCTTTATTTTTCTCATAAGCATGGGGTGAATTTATCATGGATTGCAACAAAGAAATACAATCAATCAAATAGCAATTATCATAATTAAAGTATTTGTAATCCAAAAGAGTGGGCACATCACTAGTTAAAGTTTTGACCTCTTCAAACCCACTTTTATCAATTTTCTCAACAAAATTTTCACCCTCCGAATTATCGGGACGCCTTCTAGCTAAAGTTGAATCTTCATTAGTCCCTTTATTATCAATCTTAATCTTACTAAACAAGGAATTAATAGAGGAAACACCAATCATTTTAAGATCTTCATCACTTTTATGAAAGCAATCACTAGAAAACGCTTTTTCTAAAAATTCTCTTCTAGCTCTAACCATAGTGGTTCTTTTATTACTTTCATCCATATAAACATAAAGAGCTTTAATTAATTCCTCAACCTTAGGCACAAAAATTTTCATCTTGAGATTTTCTACATCATGAGAAATTCTATCAATACTTCCAAACATATCATCAATCTTATTCAACTTTTCTTCTATTGTAGCATTGAAATTTTTTTGAGTATTGATAAATTTTTTAATATTTTATCAAGATCAGAGGTGTTCCTATTATTATTATAAGAAGGATTACCATAATTATTAGAGGAATTACTAGTAAAAGGCCTAGGATTTAAATTACCTCTATAAGCATTGTTATTGAAATTGTTTCGCGAGATAAAATTCACATCTATGGCATCACTATTTTTCTCAATCAAAGTAGACAAAGGCACATCATCAAAATCAATAGGAGCACTTTAATTAGCAACCAATTCCATAAGAGCATCAAGTTTTTCAATCAAAGAAGAAATTTCTTCAACCTAATTAACTTTTTTACTAGTAGGAGCTCTTTCGGTATGCCATTGTGAATAATTTTCCATAACATTATCCAGAAATTTGGTGGCTTCATCCAAAGTAATTTCCATCAAAGTACCACCCACGGCAGAGTCCAAAAGATTTTGAGAAACAAAATTCAACCCCGCAAATAAAATTTGTATGATCATCCAAAGATTTAACCCATGAGTTGGGCAATTCCTTAGCACTAATTTCATCCTTTCCCAAGATTGTGCAACATGCTCATGTTCAAGTTGCTTGAAATTCATGATCTCGGTTCTAAGGGAAATAATTTTCGTGGGCGAAAAATACTTAGTGATAAATGCATCTTTGCACTTGTCCTAAGAATCAATACTATTGCGAGGCAAATAAGAAAACCAAATTTTTGCATGATCTTGCAAAGAAAACGGGAATAATTTCAACTTCATAGTATCATTGTCCATATCTTTTTTATTTTGCATATCGCATAATTCCACGAATGTGTTAAGATGGGACGCGGCATCCTCATCAGGAGTACTGGAAAATTGATCTTCCATACCAAGATTCAGCAAAGCGGCATTAATATCACAAGACTCCGCACTAGTGGCGGGAGGAGCAATCGGAGTGCTAATAAAATCATTGTTGATGGTATTGGAGAAATCACACAACTTGGTGTTCTCTTGAGCCAGCATGACTACGCAACAAGATTGCACTCAAAAACAAATCTGACGAGAAAACGGCGAACGAAAAAGAGGGCGAATAAAACGGCAAATTTTTGTGAAGTGGGGGAGAGGAAAATGGGAAATAATGTAAATTGCAAGGAAATGACATTTGTGATTAGTAACCTGGTAGATGTTGATGATGTCTCCCCGACAACGGCGCCAGAAATTCCTTTTGATGCGGCTTGAACTACGTCGGTATTTCCCTCAAGAGGAAGGGATGATGCAGCACAACTATGGTAGGTATTTCCCTCAGTGATGAGACCAAGGTTATCAAACCAGTAGGAGAACCATGCAACAGCATGTAAACAGCTCCTGCACACAAACAACAAAATACTTGCAACCTGACATAAGAGAGGGGTTGTCAATCCCTCACGGGTAAAAAAAATAGGTAAAATTGTAGTAGATTTGATAAATAGATCTCGCATGAACACGAGATAAAATAAATAAAAATTGCAGCAAGGTATTTTTGTATTTTGGATTAATAGATCTAAAAATAAAAGAAAATAAAAACAGATCGTGAAGGCAAATACAATAAAGAAGAGACCCGGGGCCGTAGATTTCACTAGTGGCTTCTCTCAAGAAAAATAGCATACAGAGGGTAAACAAATTACTGTTGGGAAATTGATAGAACTTCAAATAATCACGACGATATCCAGGCAATGATCATTACATAGGCATCACGTCCAAGATTAGTAGACCGACTCCTGCCTGCATCTACTACTATTACTCCACACATCGACCGCTATCCAGCATGCATCTAGTGTATTAAGTTCATGGAGAAACGGAGTAATGCAATAAGAACAATGACATGATGTAGACAAGATCTATTTATGTAGAAATAGACCCCATCTTGATATCCTTAATAGCAATGATACATACGTGTCGTTTCCCCTTCTGTCGCTGGGATCAAGCACCGTTTTTTTTGAAAGTGAACGACAGTGGGAGAGGCTCCCACTGACTTTTGTATTACTCACAAAGAGACAATTACATAGATGTTACGAAGGGGGTTTTAAAACGGTTCCCCCAGCCGCATGAGCTTTTGTACCTAACAGTGCTAATGTCCCAAATTTACAATGTAGCTGGATAGGAAAGGACAAAGTTCTTCTCTGCAGTTATGGATCAGTAGCTCTAGGAGGTATTTGAACCTAGCCAACCAAGCCCCGAAAGAGTGCTGGACCCCTCTGAAGTGTTGATTGTTTCGCTCCATCCACAGACTCCAAGCAGCCATCAGAAAAATGTCCATGAAGAGGGGCTGTCTCCAAGCATCTCTCCCCCCATGCAGCAGGTCTAATCTATTGCCACCGACTGGCCAGGACACCCCAACTTTGCTCCAGCACCGTTGACTAAAGGGCATAAGAAGAACAAGTGCTCAACAGTTTCTTCCGGGGGGTTTGACAGAGCATGTAGGCAAAATTGTTCCCCGCGACAGCAAAGTGTCTGCGTCTAAGCATATTTCTGGTATTCAGGCGATCCACCAGAAGCAACCATCCAAACAATTTAAACTTGATGGGACTCTTGGCCTTCCAAAGCCAGCTAAAAGCCTCATTGGCCACGACCTCCTTGAAACAATGATCATAGAATTTCTTCGAAGAAAAACGCCCGAGCATGCAATCCCAGGTATCGTGGCTGCCGACCACACCCACATGCATCGAGGCCAGCTGAATTTGTCTAACCTCCTCTCTTGCCTGGGTCGAGAGGGGTAGGCGGAAGATCGAGGCCGGATCAGTGGCAGTGAGGACTTTAGCAACAGAATCATCCTCATTTAGGGAGAAGGAAAAAGCCCGTGGGTACATCTCCATGATTGGAACATCAGCATCGCCTTCAAGCCAGACATCCTTCCAAAATAGAGAGCTAGAACCATCACGTGGAACGACTCTGGTGATTCCACGAAAGACCCCATTGAGCTGCATCACATCTTTCCACCAGAAAGAGCCTACGGCGTCAGTAGCATGAGGGACTTTGCTAGAATAGTATGTGTTCCAAATCAGCTCCACCCAGGGGACATCCGCATGATTATGGAACTTGAACAGGTGTTTTAGGAGCAGGGCCACATTCTGTGTCTTGATGTCAATTACACCAAGGCCACCACACCGTTTTGGACGGCAGGCGAGTTCCCAGGCTGCAAGTGAGTTGTTTTTGACCCCATCATCAGAATTTTTTGCCTAGAGACAGTAGCGGCGTAATTTATCCAAATGTTCAACCACCTTCAGGTGTAGTTTGATTGTGCACATTGCATAGATCAACATCGACGCCACTACCGAATTGACCAAGGTTAGTTTTGCTCCTGACGACATCAGAGAGAGCGTAGTGGATGTTTTTCTCTCAACAGTGTGCACCATCGGCATAAGATCCAACACGCTGGGCTTCGTCGTCCCCATGGGGAGGCCAAGGTAGGTGAAGGGTAGTGAACCAACAGAACATCCAAACACACAGGCCAACTAACTGGCACGCTGATGATCAATGTTAATGGGGATAAGAGTTGATTTGTTAAAGTTTATTTTCAATCCTACTGACGCAGCATAATCCTCCAGAATACATTTCATACGGGCAGCTTGATCAGTACACGCCTGCATCACCAAAATCGTGTCGTCGGCATATTGCACAACCGGGAAATCTCCAGCACTGTCCCGGGGGAGGGAAAGCTCAATAAGACCATGAGAAAATGCATCATTAATTGCATCTTGAAGGAGGTCTGTAGCTAGAACAAAAATGAGCGGTGAAAGAGGGTCACCCTGTCGCATGCCACATTTGCATTGGAATTTCTGACCAGGGACTCCATTAAGGAGAACCGATGAGACCCCATACCCAAAGATCGTTTCCATCCAACGCAGCCATTTATCATCAAAACCCATATGCTTCATAATCTCAAGCATGGGAGCATGTTCGATCATGTCAAAAGCCTTGGCAAAGTCAAGCTTGAGGAGGATTATCTCCCGTCCCGAGGCCTAACATTGGTGAATATATTCAAAGCTCCACGCCAAACAATCTTGGATCGTCCTCCCCTTAATGAAACCGTACTGGTTCTTGTGGATGATCTTAAGAATGACTTTCTGCAGCCAATTAGCCAGGATTTTCGTGATGATTTTCAGACAGCAGTTAAGCAAAGTGATTGGTCTGTAGTTATTCGCAGTTTCTGGAGAAGAGATCTTGGGGATCAAAGTAATGTAGCCCTCGCTAATGCTGGTGATACCAAGAGTTCCCGCATGGAAATCATGGCACATTTTATAGAAATATGCTTTGATGATCTGCCAGCAACTCTTAAGAAAACATCCATTAAAGCCATCGGGGCCAGGGGCCCTGTCACTAGGCATATCCTTAATAACAGCATCAATCTCATCGTTAGTGAAAGGTGCCGACACTTGGTCCAGCCCCTCAATCCTGCGGATGATTCTAGAGAGCTCAAAACGCATATTAGTGGGTTTAGAAGAGCCTAACTGCTCCTTGTAGGTGTTATACAGCACCCCCTCTTTGCCAGCATGGTCTGTAATTTCCACATTATCCTGGCGAAGTGAAGCAATAGAATTATGCCTATATCTCTCAGTGGCTAGAGACTAGAAAAGCTTGGTGTTCTCATCTGCAAATCTAAAGAACCTGACAGTACATCTTTTCCTCCAATACTCATTCTGGTACTTGAGCAATGTCTGCAAATGGAGCTTTAATATATGCCTGAAGTTTGACTCTTGAACAAAGAGAGGTCTTTTGTCCTCAAGGTTGTCCATCATAGCTAGTGCTTCATTGCTATTCTGTATCATAACTTTCAGATTCGAAATACCTCTGCTCCATCTCTTGAGATCATATCTCAAAATTTTTAGTCTTTTACAGATTCTAGCAGCAGATTTTTGAGCGTGACAAGGCTTGGACCAGGAGGCAGCAACCACTTCAGAGAAACCCCCATGGTTAATCAAGCACCGTAAGATCGAACCCATCACAAAACACCTCTTCCCATGGCAAGAAAAATCGATCTAGTTGGCCTAACTAAACCAAACATTCGAAGAAGAAATACGAGGCTATAAGTAATCATGCATATAAGAGATCAAACAACTCAAATAACTTTCATGGATAAAAACATAGATCTGATCATAAACTCAAAGTTCATCGGATCCTAACAAACACACCGCCAAAAGAGTTACATCACATAGATCTCCAAGAGACCATTGTATTGAGAATCAAAAGAGAGATAGGAAGCCATCTAGCTACTAACTATGGACCCGTAGTTCTACACTAAACTACTCACGCATCATCGGAGAGGCACCAATGAGGATGATGAACCCCTTCGTGATGGTGTCTAGATTGGATATGTGGTTTCTGGAACTTGCGGCGGCTGGAATTGATTTTCGTCGACTCCCCTAGGGTTTCTGGAATATTGGGGGTATTTATAGAGCAAAGAGGCGGTGCGAGAGGCCAACGAGGTGGGCACAACCCTCCGGGGCGCGCCTGGGAGCCCAGGTATGCCCAAAAAAATCCACAAAAAGTTTCGCTGCATTTGGACTCCGTTTGATATTTATTTTCTGCAATGTAAAACATAAGCAAAAAACAGCAATTGGCACTTGGCACTATGTCAATAGGTTAGTCCCAAAAAATGATATAAAATGGTTATAAAATGATTGTAAAACATCCAAGAATGATAATATAACAGCATGGAACAATCAAAAATTATAGATAGTTGGAGATGTATCATGCGTCCCTCTCAAAAATGTGTATTCAACATAGATGATTGTGGCAAACTAAAAAGAAAAGAAAGCAAAGACTCATATAATACATGACGCTCCAAGCAAAACTCATATCATGTGATGAATAAAAATATAGCTCCAAGTAATATTACGATTGTTGGTAGATGAAAGAGGGGATGCCTTTCAGGGCATCCCCAAGCTTAGATGCTCGAGAGTCCTTGAATATTACCTTGGGGTGCCTCGGGCATCCCCAAGCTTAGGGTATTATCACTCCTTATTCCTTCATCCATCGTGATCTCACTCAAAACTTGAAAACTTCAGCACACACAACTCTACAAGAAACTCATGAGATCCGTTAGTATAACAAAACAAATCACCACTTCGGGTACTATTGAAAACCCATTCATGCTTTATTATTACATTATACCTACGGTATTCTAAGTTCACCATGGCTTATACCCCCCGATACAATCCATAGATTCATCAAAACAAGCAAACAACGCAACGAAAACAGAATATGTCCAAAACAGAACAAACTGTAATGATTCGAACAATGACCATACTTATGTAACTCCAAAAATTCTGAAAACGGTGCAATTTGTATACCAATCATGTGTGAAAATTTCATAATTTTATCACACTCCAGCTAAAATTTAACAATTCTTCTACTGGACGCAAAAGTTTCTATTTTTTCACAGAATCAAAGCAATTATCATCCAAATCATCCCAAAGGCTTTACTTGGCACAAACACTAATTAAAACACAAAAAACACAACCATAACAATAGCATAATTGTGTGCACACCAAAAATAGAAAAAGAACTAGGAAAAATAAGATAGCTATTGGGTTGCCTCCCAACAAGCGTTACTGTTTTTACACCCTTAGCTAGGCGAAATGATAGGTTCAAGTGTTGTCATCCTTCAAATTAATCCCATAGGTGGCCCTCATAATAGATTCATATGGTGGCTTAATTCTATTTCTAGGGAAGTGTTCCATACCCTTCTTTAACAAAAATTGAAATTTTATATTCCATTCTTTCATATCAATAATTGCACATATGGTTCGTAAGAAAGGTCTACCAAGGATTATGGGACAAGACATATTGCAATCAATATCAAGCACAATGAAATCAATGGGCACATAATTCATATTTGCAAGAATAAGAACATCATTTATTCTACCCAAAGGCTTCTTAATAGTGGAATCTGCTAAGTGCAAATTAAGAGAATATTCATCCATACTAGTAAAACCCAACACATCACCTAAAGATTTTGGTATTGTGGAAACACTAGCACCCAAATCACATAAAGCATTGCACTCATAATTTTAATTTTTCACTTTAATGGTAGGTTCCCACTCATCATATAATTTCCTATGTATTGAAACCTCCAATTCTAGCTTTTCTTCTAAAGCCTTCATTATCGCTTCTACAATATGTTTAGTAAAAGCCTTATTTTGTTCATAAGCATTGGGTGAATTTACCATGGATTGCAACAAGGAAATACACTCAATTAAAGAGAAACTATCATAATTAAAGTCCTTGAAATCCAAAATAGTGGACACATTGCTATTTAAAGTTTTGATGTAGTGACCTGAACCCAATGGATTGAAGTCTGTGTGCTTAAGTGTCATCCCTGGATCGGTATGTTGACACACACAGTACTCGAGGAATTATAACAGAGTTCAATCACACACTTATTACATCGAGGTCCTCATAAAGAGTATTTATTACAATAATATGCCTGAAGGCCATCTAATAAAAATAATTGCGGAAGCTTCAAAGATAAATGAGTCCATCCAACTCCACGGCAAAACTGAGTGCAAGACAATGACCTATCGCACCTTAATCCTCATTTGAAAACTATGCAACATGAGACGTTGCAGCCGTGTAGGTCAGGACATGGAATATGCTGGCAAGATCACACTGTAGAGCAATGATGAATAATAAATATCTCTACATGCATATTTGGCTGGTGGAGGCTCTAAGTTTAACATTTGCATAAACCTAATTTTTCCATACAATAAAGGAATAAATTTTCACTTACTACCAAGTTTATGCTATTATTGAGAAGGTTCCTCCAACTCAATCCCAAAATTACCAAGTATAAAATAATAACCCAACAAATTCATTAAGTAAAGTGATGAGATCAACCAATAATTCAAATACTAGATACTCAAAATGTCCATAACCGGGGACAACAGCAAATCATGATTTGTTTGTACACTCTGCAGAGGTTTGCGCACTTTTCAACACAAGACTCAACCGCATCCATGATCGGAAGATCGAGATATAGCCTTTCTGAAGAGGTCCCCTTAACCGATAGATAGGCCGGTACACCTACAATTCCCCTCCATCTGCTAGACCATCATGGAAAGGTTTCCCACAACTTACTTAACTATGCTAGAGCCCATAATGGCTTGTGGCTACACACGGAAGTTTCTAGGCATGAAATATCATATGATCCCTTTGAGCCTGGGTGGCATTCCATAGGATGATCACACGGGTACCCCAGGATCTCCTAGGACAACACTGGATTCCCCAGGTGCCTGCAACCAATCCACCCAGATGTGTATTAAAGTAGCCACCTTAAGTTTCCCTTAGTTATTATCTCACAACTTGCATGATTCTCACATACCAATCCCTGTCTACGAGCATGGCTAAGCAATATGAGCATAACGTATATTCTGGAGGTGATCAAAGGTATTAGGTTCCTACCACATCAACTACATAGCAATAACCGCATGTTCCCAATCCTACTCATGCAATATTTGAGGATGTAACTAATGCATAAAAACTGGGTAATAAAGGGTACGATCAAAGTGAACTTGCCTTGCTGACGATCGGTAAACCCTAGAGATTCGTAGTAACAAGCTTCGCACTCCGAAAAATCTATTGTAGACAAACAATATCATATATAAGCACTCAAGCATAAGATTCGAAGAAAAGATCTCGGAAAACTTCGAAAACAGTCAAATAACTCTTGTGAACATAAAACAATTTTCAACAGTATTAAAATTATGTGGACTAGTTCTTAACAGAAAGTTTACATCAAGAGCTTCGATTTTCAAAATGAATCAACCAAATCGGAATACGAAACTCAAGTTACGATCAAAAGAAGTTCAAATTCAGATCTTTTTGAATCAAATTTTAAACTTCCAAAAATATGTTTAAGTTGGTTATCTGGACAGAGGGGATCATAATGAAGAAATTGGCGTTGGTTTCATTGGATTTGTACAAATGAGCAAAAAGTTACGAGGGTTTAAAGATCAGGGGCTAATCTGCAAACAAAATATTCATGGATGGGTCCCTGGATGAAAATAAAACAGAAAAAGAAAAACCTATCGGACGAACGTCCCCTACGGGAGACTAGCGAACGAAATCGTTCGCTATAGAAGCTTAACGAACGAACTTTCGCTAAATAACTAATCGGTCGGGTTTTTTTAGAGAAAAACCAAAAAGAGAACCGAAAACCTAAAAAAAATTAACCGGACCGGGTGGTTTACCGGTTCGGGCGGCGGATGGCGGCGGCAGCTTCAGGCGATGGGGTTCGGCGGCGGCGGCTCCACGCGGCGGTGGGGCAAGGCGGGGGCGGCGGCGGCGTGCAGCGCGGGGAGGCGGCGGTAAAGTGTGGCGACGGCGGCGAGATGCGAGGCGGCAGTGGTGCAGCTTGGGAGGAGGAGAGGGGGGTCCGGGGCCGGCCTTATAAAAGGGGGGCAAAGGTGTCTTCGGAGGGGCAAAGGCGGCGAGGCGGAGGCCGAGTCGGCCACGGCGGTGGCGGTGGTGGTGGCGGCGTCGTGCGCCAGCCGGACTCCGATGGGGGTCGGGCGGGCGGCGGCTCGGGCGGCTAGGCTGGGCGCGGCCCAGTTCGGTCAGCCCGGCCTAAAACTTAAAAAAACAACTTTTCTAGAGAGATGAAAAAATACAAAAAATATAATAAAAATATTTTTAAAAATTCCAGATAAATTCACATAATTCCCTCCTAATATTTGGACTAATGTGAACATTTTTCTGGACCTAAATGCCTAAAATAAAACAAACATTTTAGTACTAATTGTCGTGGTTCTAAATCTGACATTAGAATGGGGGGTAGGAATGTAGAGGCAAGATCTTAGCTATGGAGGAGTTGTACTCGGGAGTTTTACGAGTTCAGGCCCTTCTCGGAGGAAGTAACAGCCCTACATCTCGGAGCCCGGAGGCGGTCGACTAGATTATATGCGTGTGTGTTACAGAAACTGCGAACCCTTGTGCCTGTGGAGGGGGTGGCTTATATAGAGTGCGCCAGGACCCCAGCCAGCCCACGTCACAGAGGGTTTAAGGTACATAAATATGGGGGCGTTACTGGTAACGCCTGCAATAAAGATACATAATGACCATTAAAGCTATGACTTAATTCTCGACCGTTGTAGAGTGGAGTGGCTCTAGATCTTCTGGTAGTCGAGTGATTATCTGTACAGTCTGGTGTCTTCAGGATTGTCGAGTGGAACATAACTTCATGGTCGAGTGGATGATGATTTTTCTTCGAATGCTCCCGGTACCTTTAGGGATGTCCTTGGGGAGGGCATCTTGATCAGATCCATGACCCTACCCTAGGTACATAGTTTCATCACTAATAACATATAAATAAACTTGCAAATAAAATCAAAATTAAATATATTTTTATTCAAAATTAAATTTCCAATATTTCTTTGTTGTTTTGAAGAAGTCATATTATCTTCTCTCATTATTTTATTTATTTGAAATTATTGGAAAAAATATTTTGAATAAATCACTTTGATCCAATTTGCCAATTTTGAAAATTCAAAAATGAATTTTTGAGAAAACCTCCAACACTCTCAATTGGTCCTTGAGTTGCTTAAGGTTTCTAGGATCAAAATTCAAATAAAACAAATCCCAAAATGCACAAATGATGAATGCATATGAATGATCTAAATAACACCCAAAATGAAAAATTGGGATGTTACAAACCTACCCCCTTAAGATGAATCTCGCCCTCAAGATTCGGGTTGGCTAGCAAAAAGGTGTGGGTGATCCTTTCGAAGGTCTTCTTCTCGTTCCCAAGTGGCTTCCTCCTCGGTATGATGACTCCACCGAACTTTGCAAAACTTGATGACCTTGCTGCAAGTAACTCGATTGGCGAACTTGAGAATCTTGACGGGTTTCTCCTCATAGGTCAGGTCACTCTCCAACTGAATTGCTTCCAGGGGCACTGTATCTCTCGGAGGAATATCAGCCATCTCTGCATGGCACTTCTTCAACTGGGAAACGTGAAACACATCATGAACTCCTGACAAACCTTCGGGTAATTCCAACTTGTAGGCAACTTCACCCATATGTTCTAAGACTCTGTATGGTCCCACAAATCGTGGCGCTAACTTTCCTTTGACTCCAAACCGTTTAACTCCTCGAAGTGGTGACACACGAAGATATGCTCTGTCTCCGACTTCATAGGTTACCTCCTTGCGTTTGGTATCGGCATAACTCTTCTGCCTGGACTGGGCTATCTTGAGTCTATCACGGATCAACTTGACCTTCTCCTCAGACTCTCTGATTAAATCTGGTCTGAACAATTGTCAGTCTCCAACTTCATCCCACATCAATGGTGTCTTGCACCTCCTTCCATACAAAGCTTCGAAAGGGGCCATCTTCAAACTAGCTTGGTAGCTGTTGTTATATGAGAACTCTGCGTAAGGCAAATTATCATCCCAACTAGATCCATAATCTAGCGCAAAAGCTCTCAACATGTCCTCCAGAATATCATTGACTCTCTCGGTCTGCCCATCTATCTGCGGATGAAAGGCTGTATTGAACTCTAGCCTGGTACCCAAAGTTTTGTGTAACTGATTCCAAAACTTCAAAGTAAGCTGTTTTCCTCTATCAGATACGATGGTCCTCAGAACTCCATGCAGACATACGATCCTGGTCATATATATCTTGGCCAAGTTAGCGCTCGTATAAGTGGTTTTCACAGGGATGAAGTGTGCCACCTTGGTCAAGCGATCAACTACAACCCAAATGGAGTCATATAATGAACGAGTCCTGGGTAATCCGGTGATGAAATCCATGCCAAGCTTATCCCACTTCCATTCAGGTATCGGCAAAGGCAGAAGTAATCCTGCTGGTTTCTGATGCTCTGCCTTAACTCTTTGACATACGTCGCATACTGCTACATACTCGGCGATATCCTTCTTCATACCTATCGGGGATATACCCAACGGTATGACCCGGCCGGAAGTATAACCCGGCCGAACTTGGCGACTCACTGGTGACCCGGCCAGACTTGGCGGTTCACTGATGACCTACCCAGATCTCTCCATTCACTGATGACTCGTCAGAGCCAGGTGACTCATTGATGACCCGGCAGGCGGGTTAGAGGACCGACAAGACCCGGAGATCCAGAAGGCTCAAGGCCCAGAAGGTCGGCTTACGTTATGGTAGGCCAGCTTAAGAGGAAAGCATAAAGAATACTCCCTTACAAAGGAAGCAAGACTAGGACTCCACTTGTAATAGAGTAATCCTAATCCAACTAGGACTAGTCATGTAAGCCGCCCCTTCAACTTATATAAGGAGGGGAAGGGCTCCCCAAGAGGAGGAAGGGGGACAAGTTCCAGAAGGTTTCACAAGTTAGGTTTAGACAGACAAGTCAATAGCTCTCGAGATAGAGACCTCTTGTAATCGTGATCATCATCATCAATATCAATGAAGCAGGATGTAGGCTTTTATCTCCACCATGAGGGGCCGAACCTGGGTAAAAACCTCACGTCTCTCGTCCCGTTCAACCCCTCTCAAGCTACCACATAGATGCGTTGGCCTCATGATACGTCTCCAATGTATCTATAATTTTTTTATTGTTCCATGCTATTATATATTCTTTTTTGGATGTTTAATGGGCTTATTTATACACTTTTATATTATTTTTGGGACTAACCTATTAACCGGAGGCCCAGCCCAAATTGCTATTTTTTGCCTATTTTAGTGTTTCCCAGAAAAATAATATCAAACGGAGTCCAAATGGAATGAAACCTTTGGGAGTGTGATTTTTGGAACAAACGTGATCCACAGGACTTGGAGTGGACGTCAAGCATTCAACGAGGAGGCCACGAGGCAGGGGGCGCGCCTACCCACCTAGGCGCGCTCTCCACCCTCGTGGGCCCCTCGTGGCTCCACCGACCTACTTCTTCCTCCTATATATACCTACGTACCCTGAAAACATCAGAGGGCACCATGAAAACCTAATTCCACCGCCGCAACCATCTGTACCCGTGAGATCCCATCTTGGGGCCTTTTCTGGTGCTCCGCCGGAGGGGGCATTGATCGCGGAGGGCCTCTACATCAACTCCATGGCCTCTCCGATGATGTGTGAGTAGTTTACCTCAGACCTTCGGGTCCATAGTTATTAGCTAGATGGCTTCTTCTCTCTCTTTGGATCTCAATACAAAGTTCTCATCGATTCTCTTGGAGATCTATTCGATGTAATCTTCTTTTGCGGTGTGTTTGTCGAGATCCGATGAATTGTGGGTTTATGATCAAGATTATCTATGAACAATATTCGAAACTTCTCTGATTTCTTTTATGTATGATTGGTTATCTTTGCAAGTCTCTTCGAATTATCAGTTTGGTTTGGCCTACTAGATTGATCTTTCTTGCAATGGGAGAAGTGCTTAGCTTTGGGTTCAATCTTGCAGTGCTCGAACCCAGTGACAGTAGGGAAAACGACACATATTGTATTGTTGCCATCGAGGATAAAAAGATGGGGTTTATATCATATTGCATGAGTTTATCCCTCTACATCATGTCATCTTGCTTAAAGCATTACTCCGTTCTTATGAACTTAATACTCTAGATGCATGCTGGATAGCGGTCGATGTGTGGAGTAATAGTAGTAGATGCAGGAAGGAGTCGGTCTACTTGTCACGGAAGTGATGCCTATATACATGATCATACCTAGATATTCTCATAACTATGCTCAATTCTATCAATTGCTCGACAGTAATTTGTTCACCCACCGTAATACTTATGCTATCTTGAGAGAAGCCACTAGGGAAACCTATGGCCCCCGGGTCTATTCTCCATCATATAAGTTTCCAATCTATTTTATTTTGCAATCTTTACTTTCAATTTATATCATAAAAATACCAAAAATATTTATCCTATTATTATCTCTATCAGATCTCACTCTTGCAAGTGGCTGAGAAGGGATTGACAACCCCTTTATCGCGTTGGTTGCGATGTTCTTATTTGTTTGTGTAGGTACGAGGTGACTCGCGCGTGGTCTCCTACTGGATTGATACCTTGGTTCTCAAAAACTGAGGGAAATACTTACGCTGCTTTGCTGCATCACCCTTTCCTCTTCAAGGGAAAACCAACGCATGCTCAAGAGGTAGCAAGAAGAATTTCTGGCGCCGTTGCCGGGGAGATCTACGCCAAGTCAAGACATACCAAGTACCCATCACAACTCTTACCCTTCGCATTACATTATTTTCCATTTGCCTCTCGTTTCCTCTCCCCCACTTCACCCTTGACGTTTTATTCGCCCTCTTTTCCTTTCGCCCTCTCTTTCCGTTCGCTTTTTCTTCGCTTGTTTGCTTGTGTGTTGGATTGCTTGCTTGTCGCGATGGCTCAATATAATACTAAATTGCGTGACTTTCCCAATACCAACAATAATGATTTTATTAGCACTCCGATTGCTCCTCTTACCGATGTTGAATCTTGTGAAATTAATACTGCTTTGCTGAATCTTGTCATGAAAGATCCGTTTTCTGGCCTTCCTAGTGAAGATGTCACTACCCATCTAAACAACTTTGTTGATTTGTGCAATATGCAAAAGAAGAAAGATGTGGATAATGATATTGTTAAACTTAAGCTATTTCCGTTTTCGCTTAGAGACCGTGCTAAAGCTTGGTTTTCGTCTTTGCCTAAAAATAGTATTGATTCATGGAATAAGTGCAAAGATGCTTTTATCTCTAAGTATTTTCCTCCTGCTAAGATCATCTCTCTTAGAAATGATATTATGAATTTTAAGCAACTTGATCATGAGCATGTTGCACAATCTTGGGAGAGGATGAAATTAATGATACGTAATTGCCCTACACATGGTTTGAATTTATGGATGATTATACAAAAAATTTATGCCAGATTGAATTTTGCTTCTAGAAATCTTTTAGATTCGGCCGCGGGAGGCACTTTTATGTAAATCACTTTAGGATAAGCTACCAAACTCCTAGATAATATTATGGTTAATTATTCTCAATGGCACACTGAAAGATCTACTAGTAAAAAGGTGCATGCAATTGAAGAGATTAATGTTTTGAGTGGAAAGATGGATGAACTTATGAAATTGTTTGCTAATAAGAGTACTCGTACTGATCCCAATGATATGCCTTTGTCTACTTTAATTGAGAAAAATAATGAATCTATGGATTTGAATTTTGTCGGTAGGAACAATTTTGGTAACAACGCGTATAGAGGTAATTTTAATTCTAGGCCGTTTCCTATTAATTCCTCTAATAATTATGGTAATTCCTACAACAATTCTTATGGAAATTATAATAAGATGCCCTTTGATTTTGAATCTAGTATTAAAGAATTTATTAGTTCGCAAAAGAGTTTCAATGCTTTGATTGAAGAAAAAATGCTTAAGATTGATGAGTTGGCTAGGAACGTGGATAGAATTTCTCTTGATGTTGATTCTTTGAAACTTAGATCTATTCCATCTAACCATGATATCAATGGGTCTTTCAAAGCCATGAGAATTTCCATTGATGAGTGCAAGGAAAGAACCGCTAGGATGTGTGCAAAAAAGGCTTGCTTTGTGAAAGCGTGTTCTTCTAGTTTTCATGATAGTAAGGATGAAGATCTAAAAGTGATTGATGTGTCCCCTATTAAATCCTTGTTTTGCAATATGAATCTTGATAATCATGGGACTTGAGATTAGTCAACTTTAATTATAAGGCGTCCCAAAAATTCGGAGTTTTTAGATCTTGATGCAGAAATTGTTAAAAGTGGGATTGAAGAGGTTAATACTTTACATAGCAAGGAACCCACTATCTTGGATTTTGTAACATCCCAAATTTTTAATTTGGAATGTTATACACTAGATCATCATTGCATATCATATTTATTGCATTTTGGTTGATCCTAGAAATTTTTCGCAACTCAACGACCCTCGGAGAGAGTTGGGATTTCGTTATTTTCATATTTGAGTTGTCTCAAATTTTGAAAATAGGATCATTTGATTTTATTTATTTTATCTTCAATAATTTCCATTTGCAAAAATATGAGAGAGGGAATAAAATGACTTTCCCAGAATAAAGAAATATTGAGGATTTAATAAAAAATCAAATAAGATTTTATTTGGTTTTATTTGCTATTTTATTTGAATTTAGGAAAAATGCGTGTTTTTCAAAATTGCATTTAGGCCCCAAATAAATGTTCATCCTGTGCGTCCTGATTTTAGAAGCCGGGGAAAATTTATTTCGGGATTTTTGGAGTCCGTTTAGTATTTCTTTTATTTGTTTTTCTGCGCGTTATTATTTAAAAAACACAAACCGACTCCGGGCTGTACCCGAGCGAGACTCCGCCCGGGGCAGCCCTTATAAGGCGCCCGCCCGAGCCGGCCAGCCCACCAGCGCCCCAGCCCGCCTCGAGCCCCGCGCCACGCCCTAACCCTAACCCTAGGCCGCCGTCGCCGCCGCCGCCGCTGCCACGCGCCGCCCCGCCGACCCACGTCGCGCCGCCACCTCGCCGCCGCGCCGCGCCGCCTCGCCTGAGCCGCCCCGCCGCCCGCCGGACCCGCCGCCGAGGTAGCCGCCGTCGCCGGTGGTTTTCTCCGCCCGATTTTTTCCTAAAGCCGCGGTTTATTTTTTTAGATTCGTTTTTTATTAGATCGGTTTTATTTCGGTTTAGTCTATTTTAGCGAGCGTTTGCTCGTTCGTTCGTTTTAATGAACGTGTTCGTCATTTAGATCCAGTTAACAAATATTCGTTCGTTAAACTGTTCGTCATTTTTCTTTTTCTCGGATTAAATCTGTGATTTTTCTGATCGCGATTTCTGATCTGATTTTCGTTTTAGTATAACTTCTCGCTCGTTTATCATAATCAGGCGATTCAAGCGCCTGGAGTTTCGTCTCGAAACCCTCTTTCCTTTTAACCAACTCAAACAAGTTTTTGCCACTGTAAAAATTTCCCTAGATCCAGAATAGTGATCGAAGCCTGTTTCTTTTGCCGTTTGTCTTTCGTTGCTTCGTTCGTTTTGATTCTTTTTGCCAACCGGAGTTCTTAAGTTGAGCTTTCTGGTTAGATCTCTTATTTAAGCTTTACCTGTGCATTAGTTGAGTACTTATTGTATGCTTGTTTGTTTGCGATGGAGTACCCGCAGTGCGCCGCTTGTTACTTCGAATCACTAGGTTTCCCGGATCATCAGCAAGGCAAGTAACACTTTGATCATACCTTCTACTACCCAGTTTTATTGTATTAGATCAACCCTTACACATTGCATGATTAGGATCTAATTAAATTGTGGGTTTGGGAAGTAGTTGAGGTAGTACCTATTACCTGTTTATTATCAAACCTTTGGGAGTTACTTCTACGTTTGCTTATTATTGCTATGCTATGCTAGTAGACGTGGATTGGGTGAGTGATATCCATGACAGATGTGAGATTTTTTAAATCAATGGTTTATCTAAGGTGGCAACTTAAATACACATCTGGGTGGATTGAGGTACCTGGGTATTCCAGGATTGCCTGTTTTCTTTTGGACCGCCACCCAGACTCAAAGGGATCATGAGATTTTTCATGCTAGAAACTTCCGTGTGCAGCCACAAGCTATTATGGGCTCTAGCATAGTTGACTAAGTCATGCGAACTCTTACAGTGGTAGACTAGCAGATGTAGGGGATGTAGGTGGTACGGTCTACCCATCGTAAGGTGCTAGCGCTTCTGAAAGACTATGTCTCGGTCATCCGTTTCTCAAACACCATGTAGTGCGAGAATCCCAATGGAGGAGATCGAGTCTTGTGGGGAAAAGTGCGCAAACCTCTGCAGAGTGTATAAACTAATCATGGTTAGCCGTGTCCCCGGTTATGGACATCTTGAGTATCTAGTACCTGGATTATCATGTGAATCTCAACATGTTACTATAAAATTTAATTTGATGGGTTTGTTTAATGATGTTACTTAATTGGGATTGAGGATGTTGTCAACCATTCTCAATGTTCAATAACCACCATAATAGTTAAATAAATTTATTCCTTTGCAGTAGGGAAAAATTGGCTTTACGCAAAACTATAAACATAGAGCTTTCCACCAGCCAAATATGCATATAGTATAGCTGTTTCATTCCATTACTCTCTATGTGTTACATTGCCAGCATATTCCATGTGCTGACCCGTTTTCGGGCTGCAACGTTAATGTTGCAGACTTTTCAGACGATGATTAAGGAGTTTTAGGTCGTGGTTCTATACTTAGTGATGTCGTTGGAGTTGATGGACTCACTTATCTTCCAAGCCTTCCGCTGTTATCGTTATTAGATGGCCTTAAGCCATATTTATTGTAATAAGATCTTTTTTGAGACACTCGATGTAATAAGTGTGTGATTGCTACTCTGTTATAAATCCTTCAAGTACTGTGTGGTGTCAGCATTACTGATCCAGGGATGACACCGGAGCATAGAGACTGGACCGTTTGAGGTCTGGTCGCTACAAGATGGTATCAGAGCACACGCTGACTGTAGGACACGACCACTAAGCTAAAGACCTAGATCACTACTCACTCTCTTCTCTTCTGACCTCTCATCTTTTCTACTCTTTAGGATGGCGGATGCAAGGAACAAGTTCACGCAACCGGATGAAGATACACCCTTTGGACGTCACTTGAAGGAAGTCACTAGATACCTGAACATAGGAGTACCAAGCTTCACCGGAACCTACAACGCCACTTTACCTGAAGAAGAGCGCTAGATGATTCAAGTTCAAGTTCCAGGAAGGACGTTCATGCCAGTCACTGAGCCCATAGAGTTTTCTTTTGATGCACCAACTTGGAGTCTAGGAAAGAGCATGGCAGCTCACATCGCCATGGGACGCGTTGGAGAAGTCTACCGCAATGATCTCAAGGATACTATCTACCAGATTTGTGGGCGCCGAGATGAGCACTGGGAGATGATCAGCACCAGAAAGGATAGATCAATTGTAGCTTTTATCAAGGAGTTAAACCAGCACATTCGACGTCAGGAGAACTAGATGTGCGCCGACATGATAGACCTGAAGAAGGCAAGGACAAGAATCAAGGAACTGGAGGAAGAACTCAAGGCTACACGTGAAGATTATGAAGAGGAAATCGAAATATTAGTGGGGAAGAATGATGATCTGATCAAGAAGATTGGAATATTTATGGGAGGCCCTACGCCAGTAGATGAAGACGAAGAACCCAAGGAGATTCGCCCAGAAGACTACATCATCATCGACGACACTGACTCGGATCCAGACGATAGCGATGATGACTATGTTGATGAAGCCGGAGCAGATATCATGGAGTCTGCAACCGAAGAATATTTCTAGTAGACCACCTCATCAGTAGTAGTAGTCCACCATGTAAATATAGTAGTCCGAGCACTTTTGCGATAGTTAGATCGATTGTATGCCCTTGTTTGATTGAATGAAGTGAATTGTTTGCTTTTGCCTCATGTGCATATGGGTAGTGTTTCCTCTTTAGACCCCCTCTATTCTTAAATCTCATCTTTTCTAAACCCTCAGATGCCTCCGAGACGTGACCCCGGATTTACCTTTCCACCGGAGCTCACCCAGTTGATCCAGCAGCAGAACACATTGATGCAGTTGCTAGTCCAGAACCAGAATCAGGGGAACAACAACAACAACAACCCACCACCACCACCACGTGTTGATCACTTAGCCCGTTTTCTTAGGCTGAATCCGCCGGTGTTTTCCAGTAGCACCGAGCCGATAGTAGCAGATGATTGGCTCCGTAAGACAGCTAGAGAGTTGACCATAGCAGGATGCACGGATGCGGAGAAGGTGAAGTTTGCCGCACATCAGCTTAAAGGACCCGCAGCATCATGGTGGGAGAATTTCATGGCCACTTTCCCTGTCGATACTGTCACATGGGACCAGTTTCAGCAGGCTTTTCGAACTGCCCATGTTTCAGCAGGAGCTATGGCCATGAAGAAGCGAGAGTTTCGCAACTTGCGCCAAGGAGGACGGACAGTTGCCCAGTATGTGGAGGACTTTAGTAAGCTAGCACATTATGCCCCGGATGACGTTGCTACGGATGCCGCTAAGCAGGAGAAGTTTCTGGAAGGACTGAATGATGAGTTGAGCATGCAGTTGATGGTAGCAACCTTCAACAACTACCAGGAGTTGGTATATCGTGCTCTTATGATTGAAGGGAAGCAGCAGCAAATTGAAAATCGCAAGAGGAAGTATGCACAAGGAAAGTACAATTCAGGAGCTCAGCAGAAGCCACGATTTACCCCTAGACCGGGAGGACATTTTCAGCATACCCATGGAGGAGGAAGCTCGCACAATGACAATGGACCCGGGAATGGTAATGGGAATGGAGGAAGCAACGGCCAAAACCGTACCAACCCATCAACCCCAGCCAAGAAAGACCTAAGCCAAGTCACTTGCTTTAAATGCCAGAAGACCGGATATTATGCCAATGAATGTCCTGAATCACAAAATGTAAATGGCAATGGAAGCTCTGGGAAGAAGCCGAACCCTTTCAACAGGGGACAGGTGAACCACGTTAATGTGGAGGAGGTTGAAGAGCAGCCGGATGCAGTAATCGGTAAGTTTTTGGTTAAGTCATTTACTACACTCATTCTTTTCGATACTGGTGCATCACATTCATACATATCAAGGGGATTTGTGGATAAGTATAAACTGCCAAACCAAGCCCTTAGGTCACCCATGTTAGTAACTTCGCCTGGAGCAGAATATATGGCTAGTCTATGCTGTGATCGGTTACCATTAAGGATTGATAACTATATTTTCCCCTCAGACCTAATAGTATTGGAATCTCAAGGATTGGATGTGATATTAGGCATGGATTGGTTATCAAAGTATGAAGGGAATATTGAATGTGCTAGTAAGTCAATTTTGCTTACCACCCCAGAAGGGAGAAGGATCAAGTATGTATCCCGACATGTGCCAAAGAGGACTCAAGTAAATTGCTTAACAGGAGTTGTGCAGGAGGAAGTACCAGTAGTGAAGGATTTCCCCGAAGTATTTCCAGAAGAGTTGCCCGGCATGCCACCGGATAGAAATATTGAGTTTTTGATTGAGCTATTTCCAGGCACAGGGCCAATATCAAAGAGACCATATAGGATGCCTGCAAAGGATTTGGTGGAAATTAAGAAGCAAATTAAGGAGTTACTGGATAAAGGTTATATTCGCCCAAGTTCTTCACCTTGGGGATCGCCAGTACTTCTAGTGGAGAAGAAGGACGGATCGTTAAGGATGGTTGTTGATTATCGAGGATTGAATGAAGTAACCATCAAGAACAAGTACCCACTATCGATGATCAATGATCTATTTGATCGATTGCAAGGAGCTAAGGTATTTTCCAAGATCGATCTGCGATCAGGATACCACCAGTTGAAGATTCGGGAACAGAATATACCCAAGACGGCTTTTACCACCAGGTATGGGCTGTACGAGTATACCGTCATGTCATTTGGTATGACTAACGCACCTGCATATTTTATGAACATAATGAACAAAGTGTTTATGGAGTTCTTGGATAAGTTCGTCGTAGTGTTCATTGATGATATCTTGGTTTACTCAAAGAATGAAGAGGAGCATAAGGAACATTTGCGTTTGGTTCTTGGAAAGCTCAGGGAACATCAACTATATGCCAAGTTTAGCAAATGTGAGTTTTGGTTGAAGGAAGTTGGATTTCTCGGACACGTTATATCCGGAGAAGGTATAGCAGTAGATCCCACTAAAGTTGATACCGTGACCAAGTGGGAAGCACCAACCACCGTGGGAGAGATCCGGAGATTTCTTGGACTTGCAGGATACTACCGGAGGTTTATTGAGAATTTCTCAAAGATTGCGAAGCCTATGACGGAGTTGTTGAAGAAGGATACCAAGTTCATATGGACAGAGGAATGTGAGGCTAGTTTTCAGGAGTTGAAGAAATGTTTGGTTACTTCACCAGTGTTGATTTTGCCAGACCAGACCAAGGATTATGAGGTGTATTGCGACGCTTCACGTCGAGGACTTGGAGCAGTGCTTATGCAGGAAGGGAGAGTTGTTTCATATGCCTCACGACAGCTTAAGCCTCATGAGTTGAATTATGCTACGCATGATTTGGAGTTAGCAGTCGTAGTGCATGCACTGAAGACTTGGAGACATTTTCTGATTGAAAACCATTGCGAGGTGTATACGGATCATAAGAGTTTGAAGTATATTTTCACATAGAAGGAGTTGAATCTCAGACAAAGGAGATGGTTGGAGCTCATCAAGGATTACGATATGAAATTGCATTATCACCTCGAAAAGGCTAACGTAGTAGCTGACGCATTAAGCCGTAAGAGCCATGTCAACACCCTAATGACGGGAGAATTACCAAGGGAGTTAGCTGAAAATCTTCAAGAGTTATGTTTAGAAATAGTCCCGAGAGGCCATGTAGCAGCATTGGAGATTCAGTCTACATTGATGGATAAAATCAGAGAAGCCCAAAGGACTGACAAGGAGATTGCTTCTATTAAGGAGAAAATTAGCAAAGGAAAAGCTAAGGGATTTCGTGAGGATGAGCATGATACCTTATGGTTTGAAGACCGTGTTTATGTGCCAAATGATCCGGAGATTAGAAAGCTAATTCTGCAAGAGGCCCATGATTCACCATATTCGATTCACCCAGGAAATACCAAGATGTATTTGGATTTGAAGGATATTTTCTGGTGGACCGGAATGAAGAAGGATATTGCGGAGTACGTAGCAGTTTGTGATGTATGTCAGAGAGTGAAGGCAAAGCATCAGAAGCCAGCAGGATTGCTACAACCATTGCCGATACCCGAATGGAAGTGGGATAAGCTAGGCATGGATTTTATTACAGGATTGCCCAGAACACGTTCAGGCTATGACTCGATATGGGTTGTAGTCGATCGTTTGACAAAGGTAGCTCATTTCATTCCAGTGAAGACTACCTATACCAGTGCAAAGTTGGCAAAGATATACATGACCAGGATCGTATGTCTGCATGGAGTTCCAAGGAGCATTGTATCGGATAGAGGAAACTAGTTTACTTCAAAGTTCTGGAATCAGTTGCATGAGACTTTGGGAACCAGACTAGAGTTTAGCACAGCTTTCCACCCGCAGACAGATGGACAGACTGAGAGAGTCAACCAGATCTTGGAGGATATGCTAAGAGCTTGTGTGCTAGATTACGGATCTAGTTGGGATGAGAATTTGCCATATGCAGAGTTCTCTTACAACAACAGCTATCAATCCAGTTTGAAGATGGCCCCTTTTGAAGCCTTGTATGGAAGGAGGTGCAGGACCCCATTGTCCTGGGATGAAGTTGGAGATCGCCAGTTGTTTGGACCGGATCTGATAAAGGAATCTGAACAAAAAGTGAAATTAATTCGCGACAGACTAAAGGTAGCTCAATCCAGGCAGAAGAGTTATGCAGATTCTAAACGCAAGGAGACAGTTTATGAAGTCGGAGACCGAGTTTATCTTCGAGTATCACCACTTCGAGGAGTTAAGCGCTTTGGAGTTAAGGGAAAGTTAGCGCCACGTTTTGTAGGCCCATACAAAGTATTGGAACGTATGAGAGAAGTAGCCTACAAGTTGGAATTGCCCGAAGGATTGTTAGGAGTTCACGACGTATTTCATGTATCCCAGTTGAAGAAGTGTCACGCGAAGATGGCTGACATACCGCTGAGAGATACGGTACCACTGGAAGCAATTCAGTTGGACAGTGATTTGACCTATGAGGAGAAACCAGTTAAGATTCTAGAGTATGCCAGTCGAGTCACCCGTAGCAAGGTTATCAAGTTTTGCAAGGTTCAGTGGAGCCACCACACGGAGGATGAAGCCACCTGGGAACGAGAGGAAGATTTGCTGAAGGACCACCCTCACCTATTTTCTAGCCAACCCGAATCTCAAGGGCGAGATTCATCTTAAGGGGGGTAGGTTTGTAACATCCCACTAGATCATCATTGCATATCATATTTATTGCATTTTGGTTGATCCTAGAAATTTTTCACAACTCAAGGACCCTCGGAGAGAGTTGGGGATTTCGTTATTTTCATATTTGAGTTGTCTCAAATTTTGAAAATAGGATCATTTGATTTTATTTATTTTATCTTCAATAATTTCCATTTGCAAAAATATGAGAGAGGGAATAAAATGACTTTTCCAAAATAAAGAAATATTGAGGATTTAATAAAAAATCAAATAAGATTATATTTGGTTTTATTTGCTATTTTATTTGAATTTAGGAAAAATGCGCGTTTTTCAAAATTGCATTTAGGCCCCAAATAAATGTTCATCATGTGCGACTTGATTTTAGATGCCGGGGAAAATTTATTTCGGGATTTTTGGAGTCCGTTTAGTATTTCTTTTATTTGTTTTTATGCGCGTTATTATTTAAAAAAACGCGAACCGACTCCGGGCCGTACCCGAGCGGGACTCCGCCCGGGGCAGCCCTTATAAGGCGCCCGCCCGAGCCGGCCAGCCCACCAGCGCCCCAGCCCGCCTCGAGCCCCACGCCGCGCACTAATCCTAACCCTAGGCCGTCGCCGCCGCTGCCGCGCCGCCACCTCGCCCCCCCCCCCCCCCCGCCCCGCGTCGCCCCGCCGCCGAGGTAGCCGCCATCGCCGGCGGTTTTCTTTAGAAAACCGCCCGGTTTTTTCTTAAAGCCGCGGTTTATTTTTTTAGATTCGTTTTTTTATTAGATCGGTTTTATTTCGGTTTAGTCTATTTTAGCGAGCGTTCGCTCGTTCGTTCGTTTTAACGAACGTATTCGTCATTTAGATCCAGTTAACGAACGTTCGTTCATTAAACCGTTCGTCGTTTTTCTTTTTCTCGGATTAAATCCGTGATTTTTCTGATCGCGATTTCTGATCCGATTTTCGTTTTAGTATAACTTCTCGCTCGTTTATCGGAATCAGGCGATTCAAGCTCCTGGAGTTTCGTCTCGAAACCCTCTTTCCGTTTAACCAACTCAAACAAGTTTTTGCCACTGTAAAAATTGCCCTAGATCCAGAATAGTGATCGAAGCCTGTTTCTTTTGCCGTTTGTCTTCCGTTGCTTCATTCGTTTTGATTCTTTTTGCCAACCGGAGTTCTTAAGTTGAACTTTCTGGTTAGATCTCTAATTTGAGCTTTACCTGTGCATTAGTTGAGTACTTATTGTATGCTTATTTGTTTGCGATGGAGTACCCGGAGTGCACCGCTTGTTACTTCAAATCATTAGGTTTCCCGGATCATCAGCAAGGCAAGTAACACTTTGATCATACCTTCTACTACCCAGTTTTATTGCATTATATCAACCCTTACACATTGCATGATTAGGATCTAATTAAATTGTGGGTTTGGGAAGTAGTTGAGGTAGTACCTATTACCTGTTTATTATCAAACCTTTGGGAGTTACTTCTACGTTTGCTTATTATTGCTATGCTATGCTAGTAGACGTGGATTGGGTGAGTGATATCCATGACAGATGTGATATTTTTTAAATCAATGGTTTATCTAAGGTGGCAACTTAAATACACATCTGGGTGGATTGAGGTACCTGGGTATTCCAGATTGCCTGTTTTCTTTTGGACCGCCACCCAGGCTCAAAGGGATCATGAGATTATTCATGCTAGAAACTTCCGTGTGCAGCCACAAGCTATTATGGGCTCTAGCATAGTTGACTAAGTCGTGCGAACTCTTACAGTGCTAGACTAGCAGATGTAGGGGATGTAGGTGGTACGGTCTACCCATCATAAGGTGCTAGCGCTTCTGAAAGACTATGTCTCGGTCATCCGTTTCTCAAACACCATGTAGTGCGAGAATCCCAACGGAGGAGATCGAGTCTTATGGGGAAAAGTGCGCAAACCTCTGCAGAGTGTATAAACTAATCATGGTTAGCCGTGTCCCCGGTTATGGACATCTTGAGTATCTAGTACCTGGATTATCATGTGAATCTCAACATGTTACTATAAAATTTAATTTGATGGGTTTGTTTAATGATGTTACTTAATTGGGATTAAGGATGTTGTCAACCATTCTCAATGTTCAAAAACCACCATAATAGTTAAATAAATTTATTCCTTTGCAGTAGGGAAAAATTGGCTTTACGCAAAACTGTAACCATAGAGCTTTCCACCAGCCAAATATGCATATAGTATAGCTGTTTCATTCCATTACTCTCTATGTGTTACATTGCCAGCATATTCCATGTGCTGACCCGTTTTCGGGCTGCAACGTTAATGTTGCAGACTTTTCAGACAATGATTAAGGAGTTTTAGGCCGTGGTTCTATACTCAGTGATGCCGTTGGAGTTGATGAACTCACTTATCTTCCAAGCCTTCCGCTGTTATTGTTATTAGATGGCCTTAAGCCATATTTATTGTAATAAGATCTCTTTTGAGACACTCGATGTAATAAGTGTGTGATTGCTACTCTGTTATAAATCCTTCAAGTACTGTGTGGTGTCAGCATTACTGATCCAGGGATGACATCGGAGCACAGAGATTGGACCGTTTGAGGTCTGGTCACTACAAATTTCAAGGAATTTAATTATGATAATTGCTCTTTGATAGATTGTATTTCCTTGTTGCAATCCGTGCTCAATTCTCCTCATGCTTATAGTCAAAATAAAGCTTTTACTAAACATATCGTTGATGCTTTAATGCAATCTTACGAAGAAAAACTTGAGTTGGAAGTTTCTATCCCTAGAAAACTTTATGATAAGTGGGAACCTACAATAAAAATAAAAATAAAAGATTATGAATGCTATGCTTTGTGTGATTTGGGTGCTAGTGTTTCCACAATCCCAAAAACTTTGTGTGATTTGCTAGGTTTTCGTGAATCTGATGATTGTCCTTTAAACTTGCACCTTGCGGATTCCACTTTTAAGAAACCTGTGGGAATAATTAATGATGTTCTTATTTTTGCAAATAGGAATTATGTGCCCGTAGATTTCATTGTTCTTGATATAGATTGTAATCCTTCATGTCCTATTATTCTTGGTAGACCTTTCCTTAGAACGATTGGTGCAATTATTGGTATGAAGGAAGGGAATATTAGATTCCAATTTCCATTAAGGAAAGGCATGTAACACTTCCCTAGAAAGAAAATTAAATTACCATATGAATCTATTATGAGAGCCACCTATGGATTGCCTACCAAAGATGGCTATACCTAGATCTATCCTCGCTTTTACTCCTAGCTAGGGGCGTTAAACGATAGCGCTTGTTGGGAGGCAACCCAATTTTATTTTTATTCCTTGGTTTTTGTTCCTTTTTAGTAATAAATAATTTATCTAGCCTCTGTTTTGGTTGTGTTTTTTATGTTTAATTAGTGTTTGTGCCAAGTAGAACCGTTGGGAAGACTTGGGGAAAGTCTTTTTGATCTTGCTATAAAAAATAGAAACTTTAGCGCTCGCGAGAATTGCTGCCATTTTTTATTGGAGAGTTATATTTAGTTAATTATTGTTTCATATGTTTAATATATAAATTCCTAATGTCCAGCAATTTATTTTCGAATTTTTGGGGTTCCAGAAGTATGCGTTTGATACAGATTACTACAGACTATTCTGTTTTTGACCGATTCTGTTTGTCATGTGTTGTTTGCTTATTTTGATGAATCTATGGCTAGTAATGGAGTTTATAAACCATAGAAAAGTTAGAATACAGTAGGTTTAACACCAATATAAATAAAGAATGAGTTAATTACATTACCTTGAAGTGGTGTTTTATTTCTCTTTCGCTAACGGAGCTCATGAGATTTTCTGTTAAGTTTTGTGTTGTGAAGTTTTCAAGTTTTGGGTAAAGATTTGATGGATTATGGAACAAGGAGTGGCAAGAGCCTAAGCTTGGGGATGCCCAAGGCACCCCAAGGTAAAATACAAGGACACCAAAACGCCTAAGCTTGGGGATGCCCCAGAAGGCATCCCCTCTTTTGTCTTCGTTTATCGGTAACTTTACTTGGAGCTATATTTTTATTCACCACATGATATGTGTTTTGCTTGGAGCGTCTTGTATGATTTGAGTCTTTGCTTTCTAGTTTACCACAATCATCCTTGTTGTATACACATTTTGAGAGATACACACATGAATCGGAATTTATTAGAATACTCTATGTGCTTCACTTGTATCTTTTGAGCTATATAGTTTTTGCTCTAGTGCTTCACTTATATCTTTTAGAGCACGGTGGTGGTTTTATTTTATAGAAATAATTGATCTCTCATGCTTAACTTATATTATTTTGAGAGTCCTTTAGAACAGCATGGTAATTTGCTTTTAGGCATAATAAAAACATTCATATAAGTGCATTGAATACTATGAGAAGTTTGATACTTGATAATTGTTTTGAGATATGGAGATGGTGATGTTAGAGTCATTCTAGTAGAGTAGTTGTGAATTTTAGAAATACTTGTGTTGAAGTTTGTGATTCCCGTAGCATGCACGTATGGTGAACCGTTATGTGATGAAGTTGGAGCATGATTTATTTATTGATTGTCTTCCTTATGAGTGGCGGTCGGGGACGAGCGATGGTCTTTTCCTACCAATCTATCTCCCTAGGAGCATGCGCGTACTACTTTGTTTCGATAACTAATAGATTTTTGCAATAAGTATGTGAGTTCTTTATGACTAATGTTGAGTCCATGGATTATACGCACTCTCACCCTTCCACATTTGCTAGCCTCTCTATTACTGCGCACTTTTCGCCGGTATCATACACCCACCATATACCTTCCTCAAAACAGCCACCATGCCTACCTATTATGGCATTTCCATAGCCATTCCGAGATATATTGCCGTGCAACTTTCCACCATTCCGTTTGTTATGACGCGCTTCATCATTGTCATATTGCCATGCATAATCATGTAGTTGACATCATATTTGTGACAAAGCCACCTTTCATAATTTTTCATACATGTCACTCTTGATTCATTGCATATCCCGGTACACCGCCGGAGGCATTCACATAGAGTCATATTTTGTTCTAATTCTTGAGTTGTAAGTAAAAAGAAGTGTGATGATCATCATTATTAGAGCATTGTCCCAGTGAGGAAAGGATGATGGAGACTATGATTTCCCCACAAGTCGGGATGAGACTTCGGACGAAAAAAAAGAAAAGAAGCCAAAAGGAAAAAAAGAAAGAAGGCCCAAATAAAAAAATGAGAGAAAAAGAGAGAAGGGACAATGTTACTATCCTTTTTCCACACTTGTGCTTCAAAGTAGCACCATGATCTTTATGATAGAGAGTCTCTTATGTTGTCACTTTCATAAACTAGTGGGAATTTTACATTATAAAACTTGGCTTGTATATTTCAATGATGGGCTTCCTCAAATTGTCCTAGGTCTTTATGAGCAAGAAAGTTGGATGCACACCCACTTAGTTTCTTTTGTTGAGATTTCATACACTTATAGCTCTAGTGCATTCGTTGCATGGCAATCCCTACTTACTCATATTGATATCTATTGATGGGCATCTCCATAGCCCGTTGATATGCCTACTTGATGTAAGACTATCTTCTCCTTTTTGTCTTCTCCACAACCACCATTCTATTCCACCTATAGTGTTATGTCCACGCTCACGCTCATGTATTGCGTGAAAGTTGAAAAAGTTTGAGAACATCAAAAGTATGAAACAATTGCTTGGCTTGTCATCGGGGTTGTGCATGATTTAATATTTTGTGTGATGGAGATAGAGCATAGCCAGACTATATGATTTTGTATGAATAACTTTCTTTGGCCATGTTATTTTGAGAAGACATGATTGCTTAGTTAGTATGCTTGAAGTATTATTATTTTTATGTCAATATTAATCTTTTCTCTTGAATATTTCAGATCTGAACATTCATGCCACAATAAAGAAAATTACATTGAGAAATATGTTAGGAAGCATTCCACATCAAAAATTCTGTTTTTATCATTTACCTACTCGGGGACCTGCAGGAATTAAGTTTGGGGATGCTTGACACGTCTCCAATGTATCTATAATTTTTGATTATTCCATGCTATTATATATTCTGTTTTGGATGTTTAATGGGCTTATTTATACACTTTTATATTATTTTTCGGACTAACCTAATAACCGGAGGCCCAGCCCAAATTGTCGTTTTTTTGCCTATTTCAGTATTCTGCAGAAAAAGAATATTAAACGGAGTCCAAACAGAATGAAACCTTCGGGAGCGTGGTTTTTGGAACAAACGTGATCTAGAGGACTTGGAGTGGACGTCAAGAAATCAACGAGGAGGCCATGAGGAAGGGGGCGCGCCTATCCCCCCGGGCGCGCCCTCCACCCTCGTGGGCCCCTCGTGGCTTCACCGACCTACTTCTTCCTCCTATATATACCTACGCACCTTGAAAACATCAGAGGGCACCACGAAAACCTAATTCCACCGCCACAACCTTCTGTACCCGTGAGATCCCATCTTGGGGCCTTTTCCGGCGCTCCGTCGGAGGGGGCATTGACCACGGAGGGCCTCTACATCAACTCCACGGCCTCTCCGATGATGTGTGAGTAGTTTACATCAGACCTTCGGGTCCATAGTTATTAGCTAGATGGCTTCTTCTCTCTCTTTGGATCGCAATACAAAGTTCTTCTCAATTCTCTTGGAGATCTATTCGATGTAATCTTCTTTTGCGGTGTGTTTGTCAAGATCCGATGAATTGTGGGTTTATGATCAAGATTATCTATGAACAATATTTGAATCTTCTCTGATTTCTTTTATGTATGATTGGTTATATTTGCAAGTCTCTTCGGATTATCGGTTTGGTTTGGCCTACTGGATTGATCTTTCTTGCAATGGGAGAAGTGCTTAGCTTTGGGTTCAATCTTGTGGTGCTCGATCCCAGTGACAGTAGGGAAAACGACACGTATTGTATTGTTGCCATCGAGGATAAAAAGATGGCGTTTATATCAAATTGCAAGAGTTTATCCCTCTACATCATGTCATCTTGCTTAAAGCGTTACACCGTTCTTATGAACTTAATACTCTAGATGCATGCTGGATAGTGGTTGATGTGTGGGGTAATAGTAGTAGATGCAGGCAGGAGTCGGTCTACTTGTCACGGAAGTGATGCCTATATACATGATCATACCTAGATATTCTCATAACTATGCTCAATTCTATCAATTGCTCGATAGTAATTTGTTCACCCACCGTAATACTTATGCTATCTTGAGAGAAGCCACTAGGGAAACCTATGGCCCCCGGGTCTATTCTCCATCATATAAGTTTCCAATCTATTTTATTTTGCAATCTTTACTTTCAATTTATATCATAAAAATATCAAAAATATTTATCCTATTATTATCTCTATCAGATCTCACTCTTGCAAGTGGCTGAGAAGGGATTGACAACCCCTTTATCGCGTTGGTTGCGATGTTCTTATTTGTTTGTGTAGGTACGAGGTGACTCGCGCGTGGTCTCCTACTGGATTGATACCTTGGTTCTCAAAAACTGAGGGAAATACTTACGCTGCTTTGCTGCATCACCCTTTCCTCTTCAAAAGAAAAACCAACGCATGCTCAAGAGGTAGTACCTCACGACTAAGTCCTTTTTACGAGGACATCTACCGTGACAATTCCACGAACGTTGGCGCCCACCTTGGGGCCCGCACACGGTGGTGTTGAGTTCTTGGAGGGATCTTTTCTAGGGATCGAAAGCTCGCGATTGGTCAGGTCAAGAAGAAGAAGAAGAGGCACGCGAGGTAACCCGGCATAGGGTAACTTTGGGCAGAGCCGGCAAAGTTCATCGTTGAATTTTGACTAACTTTTGGGGCGGACAGTACGAGGTTAAAGTTCAAGAAGAGTTAAGGATTGTTGCGTTTATGTGCGTCCATTGCCGCCGTTCTATGATCCGTCGAGACCCATAAGCGTTGTTCCTTGTACAATTAAGAATTCAGAGCCAGATCAATCTTGGTGTTCTGCTGCAAGGCGCCAGGAACAAAGACCAAGACCAATGCAGATGAGCCACGCTTGGGATGAGGAAAACATGGAAGTCAAAACCGACAGCGACCTGGAGGAAGACCCGGGGTGGTTTGGATTCTTCCACGACCTCACCTACGAGTGACCTCACCGCTCCAAGCCACAACAATCGGCCGGCCTCGCCGCCACGGTCACGCGTCAGGCCGGCTTTCCCTCTGTTGTGAGTCGCCACCACCGGTTCATCTCCGAGCCGCCGTATCCCCTGCTGCGATCTCACCTCGAGTCAAGGTTTGGGCTGCCTCAAACCGAATCGGCCTCCGCTGCCACGCGTCAGGCCGGCCCTCACGGCTGCGCGCCGAAACGCCTCGCCGAACCTAAGTAAAAACCCCGCGTCTCTCGTCCCGTTCAACCCCTCTCAAACTACCATATGGATGCATTGGCCTCATGAGTAAGTTCTTTTCATAAGGACATCTGCCGTGACAATTCAGCTGCAGTCATGCCTGTCCTCCGCCTCTCCCTCCACCGGTCGTGCGGTGATTCGCCGCGACCCCGGTTAAGCCATCGGCCACCCCGCGGTCTTCGCTGCTTCGAGTCGCCGTCTCCACGACCTGCCCAAGCCGCCCCTGCGCCACCTTCAACGCTGACCCGCCCGCCTCGGCTGCAAGCCGCTGTCATGCTGGCCTCGTCTCCGCCGTCCGAAATGCCTCCAACGGCCGGCCTCCTCTGAGTTGGCTCCGGCCTCTACCACAAACCGCCACCATCTTCGCGTCACTCCTCCGCTGAGCCGTCCGCCGGGTTGCCGCGTCGCTCGCCTCAAGCCGCTGTCGCTGTCATACATAACTCGCCAGAGTCGCCGTTCTTCAATTGGAGTCGCTGCCGTGGTCTCCGCCTCCGTCGTGGAAAGGCCACTGTTATGGTTCCGCCTCTGATATGGAGCGCCTCTTCTGCCTCTACTGTTGACCCGCCAATGCGTCCTCGCCTTCGTCTGTGAGCCGCCTCCGGGTTGTATACCTCAAGTCAACCGCCTTTCACTATCGCTGCCACGGCGGTGTCACTCGCAGCTGCACCCTCGCCATTGCATCAAGCCGCCTGTTGGCCTCGTCACGCTGCGGGCCGCCACCAGTGAGCCGGCACCTCTGCCGTGGTTCTCAGTCTCAACCCGCCCGTGGCCTCGCGTCGGAACCTGCCGCCGTTAGGCCACCGCCTTGTCTTCGTCTCCACCAGCGTCGTGAGCTACCCGATGTGCCAGGCGCACGTCCGCTGCTCCCATGGCTCACGTGGCTGTCAAAATCACAAATCACCAAACCTGTTTTTCCTCTGACCGGAAATTATCGCTGCTGGGTACAAGTTTCAGACTTGGGGCATTTGAAACCTGCACTGGTACATCAAGCAGCATACTGGAAATCACCTGATGAGATTAATTCAGTCTGAACATACAGCATGCCCCAAACGACACTACCGGTGCAAAGTAGACATGCGGGTGCAGTACATGCCCACGACAGGATTCATAGCACTCAACCCCCGGGCGAAGTTCTGATGATTTGGACCTTCATAGTCATATTTTCAATGGCAAGGCCCCTCGGAGGAGAGCCCAGGAGCATTCCAAGATAAAAATGTTACTGCCGCTACACAATTCCCAAAAAACCTGATGCAAGATCCACCCAAGCCAGGAGTTCTGCATGAAAACAACAAGGGACTGCAAGCAACAACAATAACACCTAGAGGGTCCGTTCTGAGGCGCCTGGGTCCAGGTGTTGCTACGGCCTCACTTCAAGCTGCCGGCCACGGTTGTCACTGCCGCGACCTCGTGCTAAGTTACGCCCGGTCAGACTTATTCTGAGCCGCCATCTTCGCCTCGGTCTTAAGAGAGTGGCTCGATTGCCACTGAAATTACTGGAGGATAGACGTAGACGTAATATACGGGTCATCTATCATCCAGATGAATCAGGTGAAATCCATCCAGTCAACTTTTATTAATATATTTTTAATTCTTTAAAAAAACAAATACTCTGGCTTGTGATATTTTTTGGATGCAGGACAATTATTCATTGCAAGAGCGATGATCGTATCACGGATATATAGCTTGCGCCATCATTATCATGCGCTAGCATCCGACCGTGCCATGATGCTCTACTAATATTTGTGCAAGCCGTCGCCTCTGCGGCCCAATTTACATCAACACGATGCGGCTGACTCGCCCGTCCGCGTGGCTGACAGCGCCTGCGATTGACTCGCCCATCCGCACCGGCTTACAACGCCGCGGCCGACTTATTTGCCTGCTCCAGCGGCCGACTCGCCAGTGATTAACTTCAGCTTCACCATGGACAAATTGTCTACTTCAAAGCTTTCTGTTGTTCAACTATATGACGGTTTATATCACAGCCAAGTATGAAGAATCTCAAGCCAACTCATCGAGTCGTCTTGAGACTCGGGGCCTACAATGACATGACTCGGCAGAATTGGCCGGCTTAAGCAAATTCAAAAATCCGGGTCATTGTAGGGAAGATAACCCGGTCCCGGAGGCTACCGCCATATAGGTAAAAAAAATAAAGGCCGTCGGAAAATTTCCGGCTTAAAAAGAAGAATTCCGGTTCACAATCCGGCTCAAGGAAAATATGTCTCCCACAAAACTCTGAAGCTCTCAAATCCAGTTTAAAACTCCGGTTCAAGAAGAATATCCATCTCCTGCAAGTTCGAGTTCTCAGGAAAATTACATGGACCAAAGAGAGTTGGATGCACAGCATAGCTCAAACATAGGTCCCTGGCGAGCACAAATTGTCAGTATGTCACTTGGGGGCCTCCTGTTCAAACATAGGCGTATTCGACCAAAGAAAACATAGCATTACTACCCTCTTGACCAGGTTTCTTCAAACATAGGCGTATTCGATCAAAGAGAACATAACCTTTCTGGTTCATCCTACCTATAACCAGCTGCTTCAACTCCATTAGGTAATCCTGATTGACCCGCCGAACTCTTAACGATCAGTCTTTAAGGCGTATTCGACCAAGATATGAGCTCGTTAAGGTTAAAATGCCGGTTTGTCATGTGAGAGCACGCCTTACAAATAGTCAGGATAGATCCATGCTTCATAAGTCGCCTTCCTTGAAACTTGGTTAAACCTGTCTGTTTGCATGATGCTACTCTGACCACGCGTACTCCTGATAAGTCTATCTTTGAGCAAGACCTGACTTTATCTGGGTTCAAATGTCGATTGGGTACTGTGAGTGCTGGCTACAGAATGCGAGGATACTCCAGTGGCTCAGGCTAGTTTCATTGAAGTATTTTGTTATCATACACATACATCATCATACATTGCATCATACACATGCATCATCATACATTGCATCATCATTACATCATTATAACATGCATCATATATGCATAGATATACTGGTTTATATTACAGGAACCGGTTTTCAGGTCGGGTTATATTATTCAAATCTTTAATAGCCAACATGGCTGGATTTTTATTATGGTTATCAATAACCAATATTATGATTGAGGTTTTCAAAATCGCTACAGCGCAATGGCTATTATTTTATCAATGGATATAATTTATTCTACAATGGAAGGAGTAGTCCTGAGTCGTTGCAGGCTTCCGACCCGGCATTTGGGGGCTACATTATTCAAGTTGAGATGACATCAAATATGAAAGTCCCATGTCACTGCCAGCATGCACCAGGGCACTTGGGGGCTAATGCAAGTCATTTTTTGCTCCCGATGATGGTGTCTTGGACTAGGGGGTACTCACCACGTGGTCTCTCGACCAGCTGGATCGAGCCGAGGACCCCCATGATGATTCACTAATGGGCCACTTCAGGCAGCCCATGCCGAATACATGGAGGATTCCACAAGACTTGGTGCACCAGACAAGGACTCCTCTAAACCCTAGGCCTACGGTGCATATATAAATCGAGGCCAGGCTAGTCAATGGACAATCTCATATTCATTAGATCAATCTCGTGGTAGATACATGTACTCTGTACTACACTGTAGCGACCCGACCTCAGACGGTCAAGTTTCTGTGCTTCAGTGTCATCCCTGGATCGGTAATGCTGACACACACATTACTTTGAAGGATTTATAACAGAGTAGCAATCACACACTTATTACAACAAATGTCTCAAAAGAGAACTTATTACAATAAATATGGCTTAAGGCCATCTAAATACGATAACAGTGGAAGGCTTGGAAGATAAGGTGACTCCATCAACTCCAACGGCATAGCTGAGTGCATGACAAACTACCTACGGCATCTTACTCCTCGTCTGAAAATTCTGCAACATGATACGTTGCAGCCCGAGAACGGGTCAGCACATGGAATATGCTGGCAATATAACACAGTAGAGCAATGAACAGATGAATGCTATCACTACATGCAATATGGCTGGTGGAGGCTCTATGGTTATACTGTTTTTGTGAAAAGCCAATTTTTCCCTACAATAAAGGAATATATTTTATTTAACTATCATGGTATTTGAAACATCATTGAGAAGGTTCCTCTAACTCAATCCCAATTAAAGTAATCATTAACCCAACAAATTAATTTAGAGTGATGAGATCAAATCAATAATTCAAGTACCAGATACTCAAGATGTCCATAACCGGGGACACGGCTAACCATGATTAGTTTGTACACTCTGCAGAGGTTTGCACACTTTTCCCCACAAGACTCGATCTCTTCCGTTGGATTTCTCGCACTTCAAGGTGTTTGAGAAACGGATGACCGAGACACAGTCTTTCAGAAGCATTAACTCTTTACTCTGGGTGGACCGTTACACCTGCTTTCCCCTACATCTGCTAGCCCACCACTGAAAGAGGTCACACAACATACTCAACTATGCCAGAGCCCATAATGGCTTGTGGCTGCATACGGAAGTTTCTAGCATGAATAATCTTATGATCCCTTTGAGCCTGGGTGGTGGACCGTAGGATGATCACACGGGTACTCCGCGATATCCTAGGACAACACTAGATTCTTCAGGTGCCCACAAGCAATCCACCCAGATGTGTATTAAAGTTTCCACCTTAAGTTGAAACATTAATTAACAATCTCACATCTGTCATATGGATACACTCAAACCCAAACCACGTCTACGAGCATAGCATAGCTATATAAGCATAACATAGAAGTAACTCCCAAGGGTTTGATAATAAAAGGCAATAGGTTCCTACCTCATCAACTACTTCCCAAACCCACATGTTAAGAGATCCTACCCATGCAATGTGTGAGGGTTGTAACTAATGCATAAAACTGGGTAATCAAGGGGTATGATCAAAGTGTTACTTGCCTTGCTGACGATCTGCAAATCCTAGAGACTCGTAGTAGCACGCTTCGCACTCCGGGAATTCTATCACAAACAAACAATAGCATACATAAGCAATCAAGCAAAGATGCATGAGTAAATCTCAAATAAGAAGATCTAACCAAAAAGTTCAACTGAAGAACTCCGGTTTGCAAAAAGAATCAAATCAAACGGAGCAACGAAAATCAAACTGCAAAAGAAACAAGATCCGATTACTAATCTGGGCTAAAGTCAAATTTTACAGTACCAAAATCTTGTTTAAGTTGGTTAAACAGAAAGAGTGCTTCGAGACGAAGCTCTAGGTGCTTGTTTCACCCGATTTGGATAAACGAGCGAAAAGATATACTAGAACGAAGATTAGGGCAGAAATCGCGATCGAAAATAATCGCGAAAAAACCCTGGAAAAAAAACGAGACGAACAGGCTAACGAACAAACATCTGTTGTCTATGGCTAACTGACGAACAGTGTTCGTTAAAACAAACGTATGGACGAACGTCCGCTATTTAACCGAACCGAAAAAAAATCGAAACAAAACGGATCTAAAACAAAAATGCGAGATCTAGGGTTTCGAACGGAAAAAAACTGAGCGGCTTTCTAACAAAAACCGGAGGCGGCGGGTGGCTACCTCGGCGAGGTCTGGCGGGGTTGGCGGCGGCGGCGGCGAGCGGATCCGGCGGCGGGGCGGCAGAACGGGGCGGCGGCGGGGCGGCGGAACGGGGCGGCGGCGGCGCGGCGACGGCGTCGGCTGGCGGCGGCGGTACGGCACGGAAAATGAGGCGGGGCGCGGCGGCTGGCTAGGGTTTCGGCGGCGGGGCGGCTTATAAAGGCCGGCCGGGTCGGAGTCCAGGTCGGACACGGCCCGGTTAGGTCGGTAACTCCTTTTTTTAAAAAAAAAATCCTGACATGGAAAAACAAATAAAAGAAATACTAAACGGACTCAAAAATCCCGAAATAAATTTTCACGGTCCTGTAATAATATTTCGGACAAAGTGAACATTTATTTGGGCCTCCAATGCAATTTTGGAAAACACATATTTTTTCCTAATTCAAATAAAATAGCGATAAAATCCAAATAAAATCATTATTTGATTTTAGTATTTTTTTTCTCCAATATTTCATTTATTTTGGATAAGTCATATTATCTCCTCTCATATATTTTTAATATGAAATATTTTCCAAGAAAAAATTTATTTAAAACCAAAGTGATCCTTGTTTCGATATTTGAGAAAATTCAAATATGAGAACTATGAAATCCCCAACTCTCTCCGAGGGTCCTTGAGTTTCTTAGAATTTCGAGGATCGCAAAAACGAAAATGCAATAAAATATGATATGCATGAATGATCTATGTATAACATTCCAAATTGAAAATTTAGGATGTTACATACACCCCATATGAATATAATCAAAAGCAGGACGTAGGGTTTTACCTCCATCAAGAGAGTCCGAACCTGGGTAAAATCCCGTATCCATGTTACCATCACTCCAAAACACCTAGCTTAGGACCCCTACTACAAGATACGCTGGATTTAACATCGACATTAGTGTTTTCATTGAGAGCCTGCTAGGTGTCGCCGCGTTGTGATGGATCTTCAACAGACGCCAAATTAGGTGTTGTAGTTTCTATTTTTTTTTCATTTTGCACGGATCAATTCTTTTGCAAAGATATTGCTGCCGTTTTGTGCTATATTTTCTGCAGATCGGATTGGCCTCCGCATGTACAAGATATCTTGGAGGAAGGCATGCGAAGGTATACGGACGCCAGACGGCAATGCGCGTCTAGAGCAGCCGCGGCACGAGGCGTGGCGGCCAAACCCCGCGCCATCGCAGGGGAAGGAGTAAAGTCTATTTTAAATCCTGAATTTGTAGAGGTGGTCTGAATCAGACCCTGAACTCTGAATCCCTGAAGTCGACACCCTGTATTCAGTGATCCCGGCCAATTCAAACCCTGACTCTATTTGTCACACCAGGAAAAGGACAATCCCGGCCGGGATAACCTACTTCTCTCACTGACTATTCAGACCCACACGTCATATCCATCTTCTTCCCCTTTTCTATCTGTCTCTCTCACCTCACGACAGATCTGTTAAAAAAGCCTGACTACATAACGAAACGAGCACGGCCAACGTGTGCACGCTTGCTCTGATCCGGCACCGGCCGCGGTAGCTAGTAAGGTGGCTGAGCAGGAGCCATTGTGCTTGTGCGGCTCTGATCAGAGAAGAGCGTCGACAAAGAAAGGGGAGGAGCGCCAATGACGGGCAGCATGGTAGCAGGTTGCGCCTGTGGCCGGAGTGGAACGCAGGGGGCGTGGACTGCAGGTCGATCTCGACGTTGACGTGTGGGTCCTGGGGAGGCGAGTAGGCTGGCACTGGAGCGCCGTGGAGGCCAATGTCGCGGCCTCGGCGAGGAACATGTCCTGGAGCACGGCGGTCGGCGCCAGTAAGTCGTCGTTGGTGTACGTATCAGCTTTCAAGGTCAGGTCCTGGAGTACGCGGGCGCTTGAGCTGGCGCCGGTGTTTGCTGTTCGGTCGATTTCCTTGCTACATATACATACAAACTACCCGTAGTGCCTAAGCAGCTTGATCGATTTCCTAGGCACGCAACGCACGCACTCGTACGTAGCTAGCTTTGCACTAGCCAGCTACACGCGCATACACGCCTGGGCGCAGGTAGGTTGACCTCGCCGGAGCACACGCGACACGGCCAACATTGTCGCCATTTGTCGTGAAACGGGTGTGTTGCAGTTCAGGTCCCCGTCTCACCGCTGCGGACCTGCGGTTATATCATGGTTAATGCAAGCTTGCGCGCGAGAGGAGACCTGCGACAGCCGCAACCTCCTAGGACCGGCGTGACCTGGCTTTTCTTTTCAAAACAATGGAGATATTATACGGGGAAGAGAAAGGAAGGAGAAGAGAGATTTGGGCCAACATAGTCAGCTAGAGTAGTGTGTGATCCCGACGGGGATTGCCTTTTTCCCTGTGTGCAAAACAACATCGAACAGGCTTAGGGTTAAGATTGACCAGAATCACTGAATACAGGGCGTGGACTTCAGGGATTTAGAGTTCAAGATTTGATTCTGACCGGCTCTACAAATTCAAGGTTTAAAATAGACTTCACTCCAGGGGAAGTCTGGGAGCGCTAGGGATGTACTGCCCCTGGCTACTCGATCGGGCCAGGCCCGTACGCTAGAGGGGCAGCAACGGATGGACCTACTTTACAAAACAAAAAAACCTACCTGTGGTGGTTCTTTTTGAATGTTGGTAGTCGGCCTACCAAATTCATTGATCAGAGGAAAAAACGAGCTACAAGGAAGCCCAGCGGGCAAAGCACCTGAGGGAGATGCAAAAGGGGAAAAGAAAAAAGGCGAAGCCCGAACCAAAACCTAGCCTGGATCAAAAGGGATCCCCGCTCCTGCCAAGTTCCAGAGATGGATCTCCTCCCTCACCTTCTGCACGAAGACATCCAGCTGCAGTGTCTTATTCTGAAATAGGCGCTTGTTCCTTTCTCGCCATACTTCCCAAGATGTAAGCTGAATGAGACTGAGAGTTCCTTTTTTCCTAGCTTGCGTGGCGTTCGTGTAGCAGCTTCCCAGCCATTGCTTGATGCTACTTGGCTCTCCCCAGGTCGATGGCAACAACGCCGGCATGCTGGTCAGCGAGGCAATAGTTGTCCAAGCGCGGCGCGTCCAAGGACATTCCGTGAGCAGATGCAAAGGTGTTTCTAAACTTCGTTCGCATAATGGGCAAAAATAGTTGTTTTCCCACCCTCGGCGCAGGAGAGTGTCCGCCATGAGGATCTTTCCAAGCAGCGCTGTCCACAAGAAAAAGCGGCATTTTCCTGGCGCCCAGGATGCCCAAATCAGGTTATAGCCTTCCATGGGGACTGCTCCTTCAAATTGAAGGAGATATGCAGAGCGAGCGCTATATTCATTTGATTGCGTAAATCTCCAGATGATGGTATTGACTTGGTTCTCATGGAGGACCTGTTCGTCAAGCAGCGACGCAAGTCGGGTGAGCTCTGAGGTCATATGCTCAGTAAGGCCGCTAGCCAAGTCCGACAGCCAGGCTTCATTGTACAACGCCTCATTGACCGTGCGATTTTTCCGTGCTGATATCTTAAAAAGTGATGGGGCGATGACCTTGGGGCATTGTCCATTTAGCCATCGATCGTGCCAGAAGCTAGCCTTCCGACCATCCCCCAGGTTGATTTCAGTGGCCATGGAGAAAAACATGCGCTCGTCCTCCGCGCAAGGAATTGGTGCTCGTGCCCATGGTCACGAGGGATTTTGCCAAGCAAGCCACAGCCACCTAAGACGTAGCGCCATCCCAAATTTCGCTAAATCCAAAACCCCCAGGCCGCCAAGGTGTTTTGGTCTACAGACAAGGTTCCACGCCACTCGGCACATGCCGCCATTGCATGTGCTCTCGCCACTCCAGAGCCATGCGACACATAGCTGGGTCATGCGCTTCAGCGCCCAAGCCGGTAACCGGTGTACCGTCATCATGTAGACCGCAAGAGAAATCAACCCTGTTTTAAGGAGCACAAGGCGACCGCTTTTTGCCATTAGCCTACCTTTCCAGGCCGTCGTCTTGTTGCCAAACTTGACTATCAGGGGGTCCAGATCAGTCTTGGTGAGGTTCCGCGGTGATAATGGCATTCCGAGGTATGTGACGGGGAAGGACGTCTGCGGTATGCCCAGTGGCGCTAGAACGCGGCCAAGATCAAGTTCACCACATCTGATCGGGAGGGCCCAGCTTTTGCTGGCATTCATGTGTAGTCCCGAGGCTGCGGCAAAACATTCCAGTAGAAGTTTGATCATAGTAGCATCTGCCTCATTTGGGTTCATGAAGAGTGCCACATCATCCGCATAAAACGAGCAGCGCATCAAGCGGCGTCGACCAGGGAGCTTTGACAACATGCCACAGTCTGTGGCCAAGGGCATCATCCGCTGAAGTGGGTCCATTGCCAGGATAAATAGGAACGGGGATAAAGGGTCGCCCTGCCGTAGACCTTTCCGGTGCAAAATATCATCTGTTTGTTGACCATTGATCAGCACGCGTGATGCCGAGGTGTGCAACAGCATGGCAATCCATTTGCGCCAGCGCGGCCCGAATCCTCTAGCTTCGAGCATATCGATCAGGTACGTCCAGGAGATCGAGTCGAAGGCCTTGGCAATGTCCAACTTTAGCAGAATTGATGGCCGTTTGTTCTTGTGGAGGTATCTTGCCGTGTTCTGGACATACAAGAAGTTTTCCTGTATGCTGCGTTTCTTAATGAAAGCGCTCTGGCATTGATCGACCAGATCCTTCAATTTCGGTGCAAGCCGCCGCGCAAGAAGCTTAGTGAAGATCTTTAGCAAACTATGTATAAGTGAGATTGGCCTGAAATCTTGCAGCGTCTCAGCGCCTTGTGTTCTTTGGGATGAGAACAATGATGGCCTTATTAACACTTGCTAGGCCCCTCCTGTCCATGCGGAACAGTTGGTTTAGCGCTGCGAACAAGTCAAGCTTGATTACTTCCCAGCATCGCTTGAAGAAACCACCGGAAAAGCCATCAGGCCCCGGTGCCTTATCCGCTGGAATCCCGTCGATGGCTTGCTTTATTTCCTCCATCGTGAACTCTTCATCCAAACCAGCAAGATCAACCTGTTCCAAGCCTAGTTCATCCCAGTTCAGCGCTACTGATCTCGGTTGGTCCTCACCAAAAATCTGCTGGAAATGTTGATGCGCCATGTCAAGCATTGCGTCTGGAGAGGAGACCGAGCCTGCAACTCCATGGAGCACATGAATTGTGTTCCGTGCATGTCTGGCATTTGCTTTCTGCTGAAAAAATTTAGTATTTGCATCCCCCTCTTTAAGCCAGAGAACACGGCTCCGCTATCTCAATTTGATCTTGAGTAACACCGACAGGCCTAGTGTTCTAGATTTTAATCTTGATCGCAGGTCACACTCTCCTTGTGATGGTGGCCTAGTTTCTTGCGTTGTATCAAGATGGAGCACCATCTCATTCACCAGTAGCAATTGCTTGCGAATGTCACCAACTAATGTCCTACTCCAGACTCTGAGTGCTTTGCTAAGACGGTGCAGCTTGGTATTAAATCTCGTCAGTGGACAAGCATTCTGTGTTGGTAAATTCCAGGAATTTTGCACGACCTCCTGGAAGCCATCCACGTACTGCCAATATGCTTCGAAGCGAAACCGCCTATTGGTTTTGATTATGGAGTCATTGACAAGGAGCAGAGGGCAGTGATCTGAGATTGATGTGGCTTGCGGGAGTAGCTTGGCTACCGGAAACAACAATTCCCAATCTACATTGCAGAAAGCACGATCTAGGCGGACGAGCGTAGGCGAGTCCTGCTCATTGCTCCATGTATAACGGCGTCCAATCAATGGGAGCTCATGCAAACTTGATCGGTTTAGGGTGCGGCGGAAGTTGTTCATCCAGCGGTGGCAAATCCGATTGTTGCTTTTGTCCGCGGGGTCTTTGATTAAGTTGAAATCCCCGATCACAATCCATGGCCCGAACATGGAGTTGTGGATGCTAGCAAGTTCGGCTAGGAAGGCGGGCTTCCTCCCATCGTCATGCGGTCCGTAGACTGTTGTCATAGACCAAGCCTCGCCTCCGCACCTGGGCGTAAAACACACTGTGATAGAGAAAGTTCTCACATCAATCCTACTGGCCGCGAACACCTCTGACCACCAACAGAGGAGGATACCGCCCCGCGTGCCGTCAGCGTTAAGCACTGCATGCTCGTCAAACCGCGGCCCAACTATTTCCACCCTATCGGCAGTGGAGAAATTTGACAATTTAGATTCCTGAAGACAAATAATCGAGCAGGAGAAACGGTCCAGTAACGCGCGTACAACAGTGCGTCTAGCCCTGTCATTTAGGCCTCTCACATTCCAATTAAAAAGGGAGAGATTGTCATTCATAAGGAAACAAATCGGACTGCAAAACAAAGGGCCTGGCAGAGACAGAATCAGCCAGGCGGGTACTGGTTGCGCAAGGTTTGCACAAGGCGGCCACTCGGCGCCAAACATCAATGGTCACAAAGTTCAGGTAGCAGCTAATCATAAAACTAAGTAAACTGCAGTAGTGCGCGGGATGCCGAGGGCTGCATCAAGTGACTCGACAGGCAAGTTCATCCAGGATGGCCTGCAGCTCTTCGTCCGGCAGGCGCAGCTGCGCCGGAGAGGACAGGCCTACGATCTCCGCTAGCTTCACGATATTCTCTGGTGGCATCGGGCTGCGGAAGAAGTGCAAGTACTCCATGAGCGTGTCGTCGTTGAAGTCTTCTTCCCGTCTGATGAAGCCAAGCTTAACACTGATTGCTGCTTGAGAGCGTCTGGACGAGGAGAAGTTGGATTGCAGGCGTAGCAGCCTGGAGCTCTGCCTGGAAGCCTTAACCACACCGGCCAGGCGGTGCTTCAGTTTGACTCTTGATGTCTTGGCCGCAGGCGGAGCGCCCAGAATGGAGGACGACAGGAGCATTGCAATCTTGCTAATGAAAGTACGATGTTCATCTATGTGCAGCTTGGCGACGTGAGCCGTGATCGCCGCCACCAGCCCCGGTCCTGATAGGTTGGCCTCTGCTAAAGCCTTCCTGGCACGCCTCTCCTCCACCGATTGCACATGGGCCTGCGCGTACTTCATACCGAGGTTGGCCTCGTTGGTGTGCAGCAGCGGGCTCCCTTGTACCCCAGGCCCAAAGATAACTTCCGGCCCCGCGGCCCAACCTAGCTCTGGCTCCATCGTGATGGCTTGGCCGGCCTCCCAGCGTGGCGTCCAACTGGGGCCCAGTGGATGGGCAGGCAGCTCCCAGCTGGTTATCATCGACGGCATGGGCAGTGGAGCCGTCTCCCAACATAGCAGCCAATAGTGGTCCACCGTCTGGACCGGCATGGCCCAGCTAGTCATCACCTGCGGCGTAGCCAGTTGGTGTGCAGCAGTGGGCTCCCAACTCTGCAGCATGTTGTTGCCCAACGATGGTGGCAACGGTGGCAGCTCAGTGCAGTCCCGATGGTTCAAAGCGAGGGAGGCCATCCCAGCAGCCGTGATGGAGGCCACACCCAAATCTGGACCACTCCAAGGGACGGGAGCACCAAGGTGGAGATGCACTTATTGCCTTGGCGGTGAGTACAACGTCTTGGTGTTGTAGTTGAGCAGTTTCTCACTTGCCCTCTCCTGTACCCCTTGACCAACGGGAAGCACTCTGGCCGCTAGCAGAGTGGGAGTTAGGTCTGAAGGCTGCACCTCATCAGACCGCCTATCATCAGCCTGTCCCGCATCAATTCCTACAGCAGCCACGCTCATGGCCTCATCAACCTCATCAGCAGCCTCATGGTTGACCTCATGCTTGTCGGGCTGTTCCCCAGGCAGCACAGTCCGGGCCACCTGCACCACCTCAAGCGAGGGGGTGACAAGGACAGCAACGGGGGGCTGATTTCCTGCACCAGTGTGTGGCTCTGCCGAAGCCGCGGAGTCCACCGGAGCCTCGCCGTCCGGGAGTGCCGAGTGACGCCGATGGCGCCGGGGCTCTGGGTCTCTGCTGGCTGTGTCCCTGCACATGGCCTGCTGCCGCATGTTCTAGAAGAAACGCTTGCGCACCCCCACCGCGCTTGCCGCGGCGGCGACTGCTGCCACCCCCATCTCCCTCCTCATCGTCACTCCGGCGGCCGCCGAAGTGAGCAGAGCTTGAACCCATCGAACGGGCCCTGTCGTCCCCATCTCGCGTGCCGAAGCGCCACTTGCCCTTGAAACTGTAGGTGCACAGCCATTCCGTGGGGGATGCCGTGGGCGAGATCGTGTATAATCTTTGACCACGTCCAGGTGGATCAACACCGGAAAGGACGGGCCTTCCTTGCCCTCCTCAGCAGGTGTGCCTTCGAGGAGGAACTCTCGCGGCCGGATGATGTCAGGGCGATGCAGCACGCTGAAGTCGGAGGTGCGCGGGATCTTGTCGGGATGCCATGTCCAGAGCCAGGCAAAGAGTGCCGAGCAGTTGGCCTTGGTGGTGGACTGCCGTTCATTGAGGTCCAGATCGCAGTCCTTGCCGATCACCTCCTGTACGCTGTTCCAGTCCCACGAGGTTAGAGGCAGCCTCTCGATGGCCACACGGCAGTAGTAACGCCAAATGCGACTACTGCCCGGCGGGGGGGGGGCATGGCCGGAACTTGAACTGCACGCCGGCCACCTTGATGCTACGCTGCTCGAGGGCAAGGTCTCGCTGGGTGGGCCGGAACGTCGTGAGGAGGTAATCGTCGGGGTAGAACGGAGCCACGGCGATGTCGCTCTGGGGGAAGCCAAAGTCCCGCTCCACCGCGCGCGCCACCATGTCGGCGGTAATGCCGGAGCAGTGGCCGACCGCGGTTAGGATGAGCGCGGACGAGCGGAGCCGATTGGCCTCCGCCTCCATGACCGGGGTGCTGACCACGGTGCAGCTGGAGTTTGCCGGCCTCCGCGACGCCTCTCCAGGGATGTAGGCCATGGTCACTGCTGAAGGCGCGGTGCGGCGCACCGCGGCAGACGGGTCCGGAGGCGGCGGCGATAGCGCAGCCAAGCGCGGTGACGCAGCAGGACCTGCACCAGGTGGAGACGGCGCGGCCAAGCTCGGGGACGCGACAGGCACTGCAGATTGCGGGGGAGGGCTAGAGAATTGCTTGCTCTTCAGGCGCTCAGGGCAGCCACGCTCGAGATGACCGGGACGTTTGCAGGTGTAGCAAATGATAGGGTCACGGCACTCGAAGTATTTATGTCTAGAACCAAGGCAGCGATAGCACACATTGCCAAAGCGTCTCTTGAAAGCTTGTGCAGCCGCAGATGAGGCAGGATGATAATGGCGCGGATCTTTTGGATACTGGCCGACTTCGCGCGCCTGGCGCCGCGCCAGCTTCTAGGCACGCCGAGAGGAGACCTCAGTCCATCCCTCACCGAGAACACCCGCATTAGATGCCAGAGCAGGGGACGCGAGCGAGGGCCGAATCGTCGGATCAGCCGGAGGAATTGCCAACCCAGAGCAAGCCGCAGACGGAGGCGCTGGGTGGGTCGCCAGTCCAGGCGCATGCGCCTCTGCGCGACCAAGTGCCACAATGATGGACTGCAACCGCGGCCTGGCAGAGGCAGCCACCGCCGCAGCCCAAGACGGGGGGAAGGGCGCTGCGGCGGAAGGTTGTGGAGCTGGCAGCGAGCAAGAAATGGAAGGGAAGGAATCACTCACCCAGATCTCGCCATAACCCATCTCCCGCAGAGCCACACATAGGAAGATCCGCCCGGAGACCTGGTCAATGAACGGAGCCGAGGCATCCCCTGCCTCACGCAGCGCGACGCATGGGAGCACACGACTGAAGACGCCATCAATGATAGACGGCAAGGCAGCACCTGGCGCGGTGGTTGGGACAGCTTGGGTAGGCGTGAGCGGCGGAGGCGCTGGAGACCGCTCCATCCCCCGACGCACCTGTGGTGGTTCGACCGAGGAGCTGGGGCAGGAGTAATACTGTCCAAGCAGTGCACACGGGCTGACAATTGCTGGCAACGCACAGGCTCATCCGATCCCCTTTCACTTTTTTCTAGTATTATTTAATTATAAGATAGTCTATGCTCTTTGTTAATCATCTGTCTTTTGTGTACTTCCGGCATGCAAGTATACTAGTAATAACGTGGAGACAAGGACCACCAAACACAACCCCACAGAGAACGTATCCCATGCAACGAACGAATCGGTGCACCAGATGCTCCAGCGACTTCTAGTCCGTTAGATTGAGAATGAAGGGACAAGATCTAGGCACATGTTGGGTTGCTGGCACTCTTGCAGAATGGACCTTATGTTCTCTCTAATTGAACGAACTGAGCATGTCTCTCTTCCTCGCTTCTCTTGTACTTTGGGAGATGGATTACCAAATTTCAGCGCCGCCGTCTCTCCTCTTTTGTACCACCTGAGCTCCCCCCGCTCTCTATTGTAACAATGTAGTGATCTCCATGTTTCAGATTCAACATCACCGACCTCTAAGACGAACGCAAGCGTCGAGCGGGCTCGTTGCAGGTGTGCCGACAACGTGGTTTTTCTTCCGGGACGTCGGCGCTGCTACCGCTGTATAGGAGCCGGACATCTGTTGCAACTCAAGGATCCAAAGCATGCTCTCTTCTTTCCTTTGTGCATAGATCATATTCAGATGTTTATTATCTCAATTTGTTAATCAATTTCCCCTGATTCGTTTCAAATATATATGACAAATGCTTCCTAATAAAATGATATGTAAGTGTTGCTCGGATGTTTTGTAAGATCACCAACAAGACTTGAAAAGTTTAGATAATAGAACACCCGGAGGTGGTTGTTTATTGGGTACAGCTGTCAGAAACTAACTTGTATAAGATGCAGACGTAATTGTAAACTTTTATCCCCCAGTTACAACAGTTGACTGCCAAAGCAACATTGAGAAGTGCTCCCCTGTTATGAGCCTGCATTTGTACATAATTTGCATGCACCTTGCAAACTCTAAAATAAGGTTTATACATGATGCTTAGTCTTGGAACCAATATATGGAAGAAAAAAGTATCTGCAAGTTATGTTGCAGGTCAGGGGCACATAATTTTTCTTGTGATTCACTCTATATATCTTCAATAGAAAATGTGCTTACTATGTTGGACAGAACCAGTTTACACGTCGTTCTTGTTGTTATTCTATTACAACGTTCTAGTATGTGATGAGAGGTCATGCTGAAGATGAGAGTGATTGATTACTTAAAGACCTTTAATTTCTGATTTCTATCCTTTTCTACATTAATGTTTTCCGTAAAGTATGCCAATATTGTATATATTTAACACTGAATTTCTGATGCCAATTGTTTGTGTTACGTTATATATATCCATGAGGGGTATAAGTTGCATGTTTCACCCAGAAATTGTCTATTCAAATTTGTTTTTTCCTTTGCCTACTTTATAAACATATATTTTCAATGAGTTTTAGCACGTTAAGGGTTGGTGCCTAGATTCAATTTTAAACCGAACATATTCTAAATTACCATTGGCACCCGTTTCCCATGTATGGCCAGCCATGAGCCCGGCAGTGAAATTTCAACTCTGCCTCCGTAGCCTGCAAGCGGCTAATCGGCCGACGAGCATGAGGCCACCTAGCTTAGCTTCAGCGGGAGGACAATAGCGGTATCCTTCTTGGGACACAAGCATCCGGACCCTCAAATTCTCTACTCGGCCTCGCTGCCGGCGACACACACGGACGTGCCAACATTGTCGTCGTGGTGTCATGACATGGCCGTAGAGCTACCCGGCTCCTTGCCGCCATCATTGTCGGGCCGTAAATTTCATCCGCGCCTCGTCCATCTCCTTGTAGCCGGGCTCTAAATCCGCCTGATACTAGCTGTAGAGCCAACGGTCACGATGGATGTCATGTGCAGAGCGGTAGGAGAAGAGAAGAGCCCCCTACTCGCCCACTTCCATGTCCAGCGCGATGGCCGCGCCGGCAACGGGTAGCTCCTCTATGCGCCGGTGCTCGTCGAGAGGCGGAGATTGTAGGCCTGTTCAGCCCGCGCCTGCCAGAACCCCCCCCCCCCCCCCCCCCCCCCGCCCGCTCCTCCAGCACCATGTCGGTGTAGTGAGCACGGTCCTCGCCATGGTGATGATGGCATTGGTTGATGCGGATGTAAGCAACAGCTCCTCGTCGGCTGTCTCTACCATTGGCGTGTCCGTAGCGTCGACTCCTGCCAATCTGCTGCAATGACGGGGATTTCCTCCTTCTGTTCGGATGAGAGGTCGTCCCACAAGTCTTTGGAGCTCGAGGAAGCCATGGCGGGTGTGGTGCGGAGTGGAGATAGAGAGTGGAAGAGGGTGGATGGATGTGGCTGTGTTGTCCGTCTGGGGTTTAAATAGCAGGCAGAGGGATGGCCAGGCAGAGAGGTCCTTAATGGTGGGCAGTAGGCGAACGGACGGGTGGCGTAGGAGTAGGTTTCTCAGCAACCGGGCACGTTTAATGGAGGAAGGCGAACAGACTGGTGTCGTTTGAATGCAGGGAGACGTCGTGTGCATCGGGAAGCAGCGCGGACGACGCTCTCGGGCGACGCACCGCTTCAATGCTAGCTCCAGTGAGAGGCTGCGTCGGGTCTGGGCCTGCATGAATGTGGTGTTGACGCTCTGTAAAGGCGCTCACTAGCATCGGCGGGAAAGCATACGGACGAGGAAGAGGGTTTTTGGATGGGCCACGGTTGCCAGACACGGGCATGGTAGCGGTACGAGCGCTCGCAAAGCCCTCCCCCCAGTTTGTCATTGGTTTCTGGGGAAAAATGCGTCCAAACCGCCGAACGGACCGATGCAGAACCATGTTGGATGACAAAACACGTCCGAACCACGTGATCCGGACGGATGCGGGCAGTGTGAGGGTCGGCATTATAGATGTCCTAAGTTGTATGTTTCTGAAAAAATTGCACGTTGTGAACTTGTGCACCGCCTAGTAGTATTTATGCCAGCAAATACAAAAACTCTTTTCCGGCGTCCTTTTCTTTTGTAATCTCTACAAAATTTATATGCTGATTGGTGTACTAGGGGCTGGTCATAATCCTTTTGGGGCTGAAAAATGGTTGCAGGCTATGCACCACTACAAACATATTCCCTACCACGGGAGCGGTGCTAACTAAAATGAACAATTAGGTACTGATCTTTGTAGCGGCTTAAGTTAGAACATATTTATCTACCTGTCAGAGGTGTGCATGCCGGCGGAGAACGCTCATATGAGCGCGCGAATCCCTTCACTAAAAAAATATTTAGGCACATGGAGTAGGTGCATGACCATTCAGACTGTCCATCAACTTTAGAGAAGCATGAATTCCAGGGACTTTGAATAGAGTTGCAGGGTTGCACCCCATAGGCAGACCATCACTCCAACGACAAGCGCCACCCCCATAGCCCTCCCCTCACTCAACACTCCGTGCCACCACACCACATAGCAAGTAGCCATCCCCTTGCTACAACTCTCGCCAGCACCTCTCGTCATCTACCGATTTGGCTCAGAAGGCCCGACGCACCTCCGTGGACGCCGTGGTGAGCGCCGATGTGCTTTGCCAAGGCATGGACATAAACTGATGCGCACTGTATTCGAGGTCAAGAAGGTAAGAATTGACTATTCCATATCCGTGTCGTGCAGGTGGTCACGTGTTGCGTGCACAAGGCATAGCCTAGGCTGAGACATACTCTACACACAAGCAGGAGGCCCTCGGCTGCGTCGCATGCATGCGCCAGGTTCCCTGAAAGACTAATGGACACTGAATATGCACGCGAAAGCTGCATGTCTTGGGCATGTGTTATATCCGTCAGGGCATCGCGTGCATGGAATAGAGCGAGTCTTGCATGTGCTACCACATGCATCCGACTGCATGCATCAGATGGCCTCGTCCCGCTCTTAGATTTTTCAGCGTTAGCATGCATGCACCGTTTAGTATTATCTAGGCTCTCAGCGTTCTGTCTCCGTTTGCATTGGTATCTGGCACGTTCCAAACGCGTATACTCCTACATCAGAACAAAAGTACACGGAAAATCATATTCTTACATAAATATCTTACAAAAATCCATATCTATCACTAGTTTGTTTTAAATTACCACTGCTCCCACGACTTTAGCAACCATCGCTTCAATGAACTGTTGCATTCGCGTGCATGGACTAGTTTGTTTGATGCGTGCTCGTCCCATACCTTTATTGATTTTAACAATTGTCGCTTCAATGAACTGGTACGTAAAAAAATTGTAGAACATGTAGGTCTGAATTGCATTGCTCTTTGCAAAACTGCTACATTTTTCTGTGCCCTTAGGTCATGCCAGATAATGTTACCAGCCCAATGATTTGACTTCTATCAGTCCATCATGTTGCGTTCCGATGCTTCCGGCACATTTGGCTAGGTTGCCATCAGCACAAAACGTATAACTGAAGACGAGCACGCACCAGAAAAAAGAAAACGTACGTGACCAAGAAAGTGTCGACCCTTTCCTGCACCTAGAACCCTTCCTGGGCTGGGAACCGTTGACACGGGCCTGAACACTGTTGCACAACAGGGGTGTCAGCCTATGGGCTGGGCCTACTGCCTATGCACATGCGTTTGTGGACCACTACCGGCCCAAAGAGGAAATAAATTTCACACTCTCAAAATGATGGAAAAGTTTGGAGGCAAAGAAATAGAACCAGATCCCAAGAAAAGCATGTGGCTGAGATTGCCATCTCTGAAGAGAAACAGAATAACTCTGCTTTTCCGTATATATATATATATACATATATATATATATATATATATATAGACACACACACACAATTAGTTTGTGATGCAATTTCCACATCATAAACTCGATTATTGACCATTGCTACTCAGTCAGTTGATGCTACTGCATGTTCTTGTTGTTGATAAAAATATAACCAAACATCCATAATGATGCATCTAAGATGTTGGAACATTTTCTTGCACGTACATAGTTCAGATGCATTTCAAAGTGAACATGGTGCCGTTGGATTGAATATAGCTATGTCAAATCTGAAATGAGCTCGTCACCTTTAGCAGCAGCCAAAATACAGAAGGGACACGAGATGTACTGAAGAAAGCCTGTAGGCCTGTAGGGCAATGGATGTTGTCCCACTTCGCTGCATTCTGCAAACACGAGGACCGATATACAAAAGTTTTAGGTGACTTTTGCACATGCGCCAGCAGCCCACCTCGGGGCTGAATCTTGGCCATGTATTCTTCATCGAACGGCCCATATGCTGCTGGTGCATCAGATGCACTAATTCTCTTGTTGCACGGGATACTTCCTCCCACCCCACATGATGGTTGTCAAAATCAACATGGAGTATTGCTTTTGTAGTAATTGGAGCACACCTCCAAGATGTTATTTTCTATACGCAGCAACTGCCGATGTTTTCGGACAAATACCCGAGGGCAGCACCGAGCAAGACCACACGGAAGCACACGTGTGCACGGATCCAAAGGCATGTTGGCTGGTAAAAGCTACCCATGTTGGAATTTTGCAAGTAGGCCTTTGGCCCAAAGCCCAACTAAAATTTTGAAATTCTCTTGGCCCATTCATGCACACATGTGAGTGGAGTGAGTGAGGCTAAAGTTTAGTCCCACCTTGAAAGTTGAGAGAGAGTTGCACCTCTTTATAAGGTGAGCTCTTCTACCACTTGTATGAGTATGAGAAGAGGAGACCTACACGCGCGTTCCTCCTCCTCGCTCGCCTCGCCACGCCTCGTCACGACGCGTCGCGCCGCGCCGCGGGTTGCGGGATTGAGCCGAGCCGAGGATAGAGCTATGCACGTTGTCTATATTTTTGCTGCATGGGAAAATTAATGAGTCATTAATTAATAATTAACGGACGCGTTAATTACTGAACCATTTCCGATTCTTTTAGATCGCGACGACTCGGACGTGGGGTTTACTCCCACGACCTACCCGGCCCGCAATATATAGTCAGGCAGACGTCTACCCTAGCTGCCGCTTCGTATAGTTTCTCATCACCGTTCCAGATCATTGCGCCGCCAAGCTAATCTTCTCCATCCCTCCTTCCGTCGTGCACCGCGAGAAGGGACAGCAGGCCTCCGGAACCCCGCCTCTCGTGATCCTGTACGGGAGAGGGGCGATCAGGTTTTTGGGGAGCGCATTCGCGCGACGACTTCGTGAACGACGACTTCTTCCCCGACCTCGGCAACCTCATCCTCGACGACATGGGCGACAACATCAACGCCGGCGGTGCTGCACCCGCTGCACCGTATGTGATTCTATCCTTCCTGTTCGAGATCGTGGTAAAATTCATGTTTCTAGTATGTGCCCTAGATGTGATATGTTCATCTGCTATGCTAGTTCACATGATTAGTTTAATCTCTGCTGCTGTGGTCATGATTTATATTCTATTTATTCGGATTAAATCTCGTAGTAATTTGCTCATATTTCCAACAATCCAAAAACCTGATTATAGGCAATTTACTCCGAGTGGTTTTGCTGCGCATCTGAAACCGCCTGCCTTTAAGGGGGCACAATATAAGAGGTGGCGCACGAGAGCAGTCTACTGGTTTCAGACCATGGGCTGCTATGATGCCACCAAGGGCAAGCCTGAGGGCGATCTTAATCCAGCACAGCTGGAAGCTTTTGAGAAGATCGATACCCTCTTTAAAGGCGCTATTCTGAGTGTTCTTGATGACTCCATTGTGGATTCGTCTATGTCGTTTGACAACGGCAAGGACATGTGGGCTGAGCTCGAGGCCAAGTTTGGTGCCTCGGACACCGGCAGCGAGTTGTACGTCATGGAGTAATTCTATGACTACAAGATGACTGATGAGCGCCCTGTTGTACAGCAGGCTCATGAGATACAGTCGCTCGCAAAAGAACTTGAGTACTTCAAGTGTGTGTTGCCGGACAAATTTGTTGCCGGAGGCATCATTGCCAAGCTTCCACCTTCGTGTAACAATTTTGCTAGTTCCCTGAAACACAAGAGACAGGAGTTTTCCGTTGCGGATCTCATTGGTAGTCTTGACGTTGAAGAGAAGGCGAGAGCAAAGGACACACGTGCTCGAGTTACTGAGGGAGGTTCTAGTGCCCACATGGTACAGAAGAAGAACTCCCAGCCCAACAAGTACAAAAACAATAAGAACAAAACTCAGGGCAAAGGCAAGTTTGATACAAAGAACAAGCCATCACATTCTACCAACTTCAAGAAGAATTGTCATAAGATGGGGAAGGGACTTTTCCATGTCTGCGGTGATCCTAATCACTGGGCTCCAAAGTGTCCTAACCGCTTTGAGGAGCGCGAACATGAGAAGAGCGGCAAGTCCGCTAATGTTGTCATCGGTGATACTGATATGAAGGAATCAGGGTACGGTATTTTTCCTACCATCCTTTCAGTATTTCAATCCCCTGATTGGTTAATTGACACCGGTGCCAATGTACATGTTTGTGCTGACGCCTCCATGTTTTCTTCTTACCAGGCAACAGGGACTTCACCCGTGCTTGGGGAACGGGTCACATGCCATCGTTCGAGGTGTTGGTATGGTTGATCTGAAGTTTACTTCGGGGAAGACTGTGCGTCTGAAGAACGTTCATCATGTGCCGTCCATCAATAAAAATCTCGTTAGCGGTTCCCGTTTATGTCGAGATGGTTTTAAGTTGGTTTTCGAATCCAATAAAGTTGTAATTTCTAAGTGTGGACAATTTGTTGGAAAAGGCTATGAGTGCGGAGGCTTGTTCCGCCTATCTTTGTCAGATATTTGCACTAAAGTTATTAATAATGTTTGCCACAATAATGAGTCTGATATTTGGCATTCACGACTCTGTCATATTAACTTTGGTTGCATGACGCGGTTAGCCAATATGAATTTAATTCCGAAAATCTCTACTGTCAAAGGCTCCAAGTGCCAAGTATGTGTGCAAGCTAAGCAACCTCGCAAGTCCCATAAGACTGCAGAGGCAAGAGACTTGGCGCCACTAGAGCTTATACATTCTGATCTTTGTGAGATGAATGGCGTGTTGACAAAAGGTGGAAAGAGATACTTCATGACGTTGATTGATGACTCCACTAGATATTGTTATGTGTATCTTCTGAAATCAAAAGATGAGGCTTTGACTTTCTTTAAAAACTATAAAGCTGAGGCAGAGAACCAACTTGATCGAAAAATTAAACGGCTTAGGTCCGATCGTGGTGGAGAGTATTTTTCCAATGAATTTGATCTGTTTTGTGCGGAACATGGTATAATCCATGAGAGGACGCCTCCCTACTCACCCCAGTCAAATGGGGTAGCCGAAAGAAAGAACCGAACTCTAACTGATATGGTTAACACCATGTTAGACACTTCGGGTCTATCCAAGGAATGGTGGGGGGAGGCGCTAATGACTGCGTGTCATGTCCTAAACCGAGTTCCCACAAAGCATAAGACCATGACTCCATTTGAGGAATGGGAAAGGAAAAGGTTTAAACTCTCTTACCTACGTACTTGGGGTTGTTTGGCGAAAGTCAATATACCAATTCCCAAGAAGCGCAAGCTTGGACCAAAAACCGTGGATTGTGTTCTTCTGGGCTATGCTTTTCATAGCATCGGCTATAGATTTTTGATAATAAAATCTGAGGTATCCGACATGCATGTTCGTATGATTATGGAATCAAATGATGCAACTTTCTTTGAGGACATATTTCCTATGAAGGATATGTCGAGTTCATCAAATCAGGAGATACCTACTCCATCTAGTGAGGAATTCACTGTAATTCCTGAACCCACCATTGCGATGGAACACGTTGAGAATCCTGTTGAGGGTAACAATGGAACTCCTGTGAGGAGTAAGAGACAGAGGACTGCAAAGTCTTTTGGTGATGATTTCATTGTGTACCTCGTGGATGACACACCCAGGACTATTTCAGAAGCCTATGCATCTCCTGATGCTGACTACTGGAAGGAAGCTGTACGTAGCGAGATGGATTCCATCTTAGCTAACGGTACCTGGGAGATCACTGACCGTCCATATGGGTGCAAACCTGTAGGATGTAAGTGGGTGTTCAAGAAGAAGCTTAGACCTGATGGTACGATTGAAAAGTACAAGGCACGGCTTGTGGCCAAGGGTTATACCCAGAAAGAAGGTGAAGACTTCTTTGATACTTACTCACCCGTGGCTAGACTGACCACAATTCGGGTGCTACTATCACTGGCTGCCTCACATGGTCTTCTCGTCCATCAAATGGACGTTAAGACGGCTTTCCTTAATGGAGAGTTGAAGGAGGAAATTTACATGGATCAGCCAGATGGTTTTGTAGTACCTGGTCAGGAAGGAAAGGTGTGCAAGTTATTAAAGTCTTTATATGGCCTTAAACAAGCTCCTAAGGAGTGGCATGAGAAGTTCGAAAGAACATTAACTGCTGCCGGCTTTGTAGTAAACGATGGTGACAAGTGCGTGTACTATCGCTATGGTGGGGGCGAAGGAGTTATTCTTTGTGTGTATGTCGACGACATATTGATCTTTGGAACCAAACTTGATTTAATCAAGGAGGTTAAGGATTTCTTATCTCGCTGTTTTGAGATGAAGGATCTAGGAGTAGCTGATGTTATCTTAAACATCAAGCTGTTGAGAGATGAGAATGGTGGGATCACACTGCTTCAGTCTCATTATGTGGAAAAGGTCTTGAGTCGTTTTGGGTATAGCGACTGCACGCCTTCTCCAACTCCATATGATGCTAGTTTGTTGCTTCGAAAGAATCGACGGATTGCTAGAGATCAACTGAGGTATTCTCGGATTATTGGCTCGCTTATGTATTTGGCGAGTGCAACGAGGCCTGACATCTCTTTTGCTGTGAGCAAGCTGAGTCGGTTTGTGTCAAAACCGGGAGATGATCATTGGCATGCGCTTGAGAGAGTTATGCGCTATTTGAAAGGCACCGCGAGCTATGGGATTCACTACACCGGGTATCCAAGGGTACTGGAGGGTTATAGTGACTCAAACTGGATATCTGATGCTGATGAGATTAAGGCCACAAGTGGTTATGTTTTTACACTTGGTGGTGGCGCTGTTTCCTGGAAGTCTTGCAAGCAGACCATCTTAACGAGGTCAACTATGGAAGCAGAACTCACAGCATTAGACACCGCCACTGTTGAAGCAGAGTGGCTTCGTGAACTCTTGATGGACTTATCTATGGTTGAAAAACCAATACCACCTATCCTGATGAACTGTGATAATCAAACTGTGATCGTCAAGATGAACAGTTCTAAGGACAATATGAAGTCCTCAAGGCATGTGAAGAGGAGATTAAAATCTGTCAGAAAATTGAGGAACTCCGGAGTTATTACGTTGGATTATATCCAAACGTCGAAAAACTTGGCAGATCCCTTCACAAAGGGTCTATCACGTAATGTGATAGATAATGCATCGATGGAGATGGGTTTGAGACCCACCGCATGAGTTGTCCATAGTGGTAACCCACTCTATGTGATCGGAGATCCAGTGAAGTAGAAGTGGGAGACAAGCTGTTGGTCAGCTGCGAGGAGAGTATCCCTATATTGATTATCCCACTCCGTGAAGATGCAATACTCTCCTGATCTGCATGGCGGGTTGATACTTATCTTAATGTGTTCCAAGTGGCTTATTCGGGTAAGCAGAGATGTTGTCCTGCAGAACATCTTCTGAGGAACACACCTATATGAATTTGACTGTCAACGTCGCAGTCTATGAGAATTGGGTGTTCTCTAATAAATTCATGAAAGGCCCTGGAGTATGACGTATACGCTCCACCCGCGGGGAAGCCTTGCGGCAGCCCAGTATCGGTCAAGAATTTGTGTGAAACTAGTTTCACAGAAAACTTGTAGTTCAAGGCATAGTCCACTATTCAAGTTGTGATCTAGTGTAGCATAAATTTCTAAGTGGAAGTTCAACTTCACAGTCTCCACTAAGTACCGATATATAAAACAATGTTTTGGAACTAAATGATGAGATGTGCCAATGAGACTTTGTGGGGGATTGTTGGAATTTTGCTAGTAGGCCTTTGGCCCAAAGCCCAACTAAAATTCTGAAATTCTCTTGGCCCATTCATGCACACATGTGAGTGGAGTGAGTGAGGCTAAAGTTTAGTCCCACCTTGGAAGTTGAGAGAGAGTTGCACCTCTTTATAAGGTGAGCTCTTCTACCACTTGTATGAGCATGAGAACAGGAGACCTACACGCGCGCTCCTCCTCCTCGCTTGCCTCGCCACGCCTCGTCACGACGCGCCGCGGGTTGCGGGATTGAGCCGAGCCGAGGACAGAGCTATGCACGTTGTCTATATTTTTGCTGCATGGGAAAATTAATGAGTCATTAATTAATAATTAACGGACGCGTTAATTACTGAACCGTTTCCAATTCTTTTGGATCGTGACGACTCGGACGTGGGGTTTACTCCCACGACCTACCCGGCCCGCAATATATAGTCAGGCAGACGTCTACCCTAGCTGCCGTTTCGTATGGTTTCTCATCACCGTTCCAGATCATTGCGCCGCCAAGCTAGTATTCTCCATCCCTCCTTCCGTCGTGCACCGCGGGAAGGGACAGCAGGCCTCCGGAACCCCGCCTCTCATGATCCTGTACGGGAGAGGGGCCATCAGGTTTTTGGGTAGCGCACTCGCGCGACTGCTGGCAGCGACGACTTCGTGAACGACGACCTCTTCCCCGACCTCGGAAACCTCATCCTCGACGACATGGGTGACAACATCAACGCCGGCGGTGCTGCACCCGCTGCACCGTATGTGATTCTATCCTTCCTGTTCGAGATCGTGGTAGAATTCATGTTTCTAGTATGTGCCCTAGATGTGATATGTTCATCTGCTATGCTAGTTCGCATGATTAGTTTAATCTCTACTGCTGTGGTCATGATTTATATTCTGTTTATTCGGATTAAATCTCGTAGTAATTTGCTCATATTTCCAACAACCCAAGCTAAGTATCCAGCACGGTTGAGGCTGTTTGGTTCCTAACTACAAGTTTGCCAAGCCAAAATTTGGCAGCCATATTTTAGTTGGCATGTGTTTGATTTTTGTCGTACTTTGACTTGCCACACTTTATTGCCTCTATGGCTCACTTGCTATAGACAATTTTTTTACCAATTTTTACCAAAGTTTGGCGTCTAATTTCTTAGCCACACTTTGACTTGGTCACACTAGTCTCTAACCAAATAGACCAATTTAATCCAATTTAGCTTGTGTTCTCCATAATACTAGTACTTTCTCCTACGTGAAGTAGAGATCAATTTAATCCTAGTACTAGTTCTATTAAGTACTACTTGATCCGTCCAAGTGTCTTCTGAAGTTCTAACGGCCGCGACCATGTTCGTGGGCAATCTAATAAAGTTCGTTTGAGATTGATTTTAGATCAGGTTAGGAATTTCTTTTGCGCTGGTGGCGGTTAAGCACTAAAAATCTACATGGCCGAGAACCGTGTGACCGCGACGTACGAACACCAGCAATATACTGGTCGGCTGAGCGCTAACTTCACTCGCACACATTCTGAGGAGCCTGGAACAACCCAGCTCAGACGGCGCGATACACAGGGACATATTCCATCCTCCATTTTCTCTTTATTATATTTTACTAAAACATGGCGACAGCTCTTTTGCAAGTGGTCTGTCTTCAATGCATTTTTGCATATACTAGATCGATTGATTTAACCCTAATATTTGTATGAGATGAAGGTACAAAGGAAAATTGCTACCAGCGGTGCGGTCATATATAGCATCTTGCGTACTATCGCGGCCTGAAAATCAGTAGACGGTGACATACAATTGGAGTGATCATGCCCCGTCGAGATCAATTAGGCGTTAGCCTCGCGTGTCGCGCATCACTGGGCCCGAGTACGCGCCTAGCACGGCCTGTACCATGTAATTACAGGCTGAAGACACTCCCGCACGGGCCGTGGCTATCAAGGAGTTCTATAATTTTCCTTTCTGTTTTTTTCTCTATTTTAATACAACACATAGATGTCACTATCGTGCACTAGTACCTGGCAAAGAAGTATTTTTCTTTGTCGCATAACTAACTCAGTCAAGTGCTAGTTTTTGCAGCACGACTTGTTAAGTCTAATTGATGAGCAGTGCAAACTAGCTTTGCATTAATCGGCGTTTTGTCTGTGCATCTTCGTCCGCAGTCTTACGAACATTGCATCTGCAAACAGACCTCGGCTCGCAGGCTATATTTCTCTAATTATTTACTTCGCTTAAATTAATTTTAAGTGAAGGATTTTTTTAAAATTTATTATTATTATTATTATCTCTGGCTTGCACTATTTCATCTGTGCAGGCAATTGACTTAGACTGGGCCGCGCTGTCACCTCGGTGTGCCGACGCCGTCGCCCCACTTTCGTCGACCAAATTGTGTCGTCACTTTGCTGACCTGGGGACTCCGTCGTCACATTATCGATCTGCTCTGTCAACTTGGTCGGACTGGGGGTTTCGCCTCATCACTTCGAATGCCAAACTCCTCGCTCGACCATGCCATGTGACAACTTCGGAATGCCGAACTCCTTGCTCGGCCGTGCTATGTCACCACTTCGGAATGTTGAGCTCTTCGCTCCACCACCTCGGGACCGGCTTGGGGGCTGGGACCTTGTCCCGCCGTAAGCTCAGGCCACACATCGACACCAAGCACATTAACCAGCTAAGTCTTCATGCTCAAAAACTTTCAGTTTTAAATTTTGTTCGGTTCGACCAATCATTATACCTTTTTGGTAAAAAGTTGTATGTGAAAAACTTCCTTGTCAAAACTTTGTTTGTGACACACAAATTCAAATACCCCGATTACTTGGGGGCTTCCTTTATGAAGTCTTTCCTCTTGCATATGATTATACTTGTATGGCTTTGTTCCTTATTCGTGTATTACGCCACAATATGCACCATGTTGACTTAAGTGTTTCGCAAGCTGGGTTGCCTTACTCCTGTGTTTACCCCTACGTTCCCGATTGTTCGGCTAGGGAGTAAAGGGAGTACCTCTGCAATTGTCACGATCGGGTCATCCGAGCTCGGACCTCAGACTGGTTGAAGCCGAAAGCTAGTGCTCTTATTGTTTTCAATCATGGTCGGCACACAACGTAACTCATGAGTACAAAAATCTATTGCACAAGTCTCATAGTAACAATGAGCAACCGAAGAAAGGTATCGGTGGAGGTACTATTTTCTTCGAAGATGCTTCTTACACTTCGTCAGTAATATAGCATAAGTTTCCTGAGCGCGCTTTGTCTGTTACAGTCTTATGGCATGATTGCTGGTTATCGTTGTAGGGTTTCGTAGTAATTTCAAAAAAATTCCTACGCACACGCAAGATCATGGTGATGCATAGCAACGAGAGGGGAGAGTGTTGTCTACGTACCCACGCAGACCGACTGCGGAAGCGTTGACGCAACGTAGAGGAAGTAGTCGTACGTCTTCCCGATCCGACCGATCCAAGCACCGTTACTCCGGCACCTCCGAGTTCTTAGCACACGTACAGCTCGATGACGATCCCCGGGCTCCGATCCAGCAAAGCGTCGGGGAGGAGTTCCGTCAGCACGACGGCGTGGTGACGATCTTGATGTTCTACTGTCGCAGGGCTTCGCCTAAGCACCGCTACAATATGATCGAGGTGGAATATGGTGGCAGGGGGCACCGCACACGGCTAAGGAACGATCTCAAGGATCAACTTGTGTGCCCTAGGGTGCCCCCCTGCCTCCGTATATAAAGGAGCCAAGGGGGAGGGGGTGGCCGGCCAAGGAGGGCGCGCCAAAGGAGTCCTACTCCCTCTGGGAGTAGGATTCCCCCCCCCCCAATCCTAGTTGGAATAGGATTCCTCGAGGGGGGAAAGAGAGAGAGGGGGCCGGCCACCTCTCCTTGTCCTAATAGGACTAGGGGAGGGGGGAGGCGCGCGGCCCACATTGGGCTGCCCCTTTCTCCTTTCCACTAAAGCCCACTAAGGCCCATATAGCTCCCGGGGGGTTCCGGTAACCTCCCGGTACTCCGGTAAAATCCCGATTTCACCCGGAACACTTCCGATATCCAAACATAGGCTTCCAATATATCAATCTTTATGTCTCGACCATTTCGAGACTCCTCGCCATGTCCATGATCACATCCGGGACTCCGAACAATCTTTGGTACATCAAAATGCATAAACTCATAATAACTAGCATCGTAACGTTAAGCGTGCGGACCCTACGGTTCGAGAACAATGTAGACATGACCGAGACACGTCTCCGGTCAATAACCAATAGCGGGACCTGGATGCCCATATTGGCTCCCACATATTCTACGAAGATCTTTATCGGTCAGACCGCATAACAACATACGTTGTTCCCTTTGTCATCGGTATGTTACTTGCCCGAGATTCGATCATCGGTATCCAATACCTAGTTCAATCTCGTTACTGGCAAGTCTCTTTACTCGTTCTGTAATACATCATCCCGCAACTAACTCATTAGTTGCAATGCTTGCAAGGCTTAAGTAATGTGCATTACCGAGAGGGCCCAGAGATACCTCTCCGACAATCGGAGTGACAAAACCTAATCTCGAAATACGCCAACCCAACATATACCTTTGGAGACACCTGTAGTACTCCTTTATAATCACTCAGTTACGTTGTGACGTTTGGTAGTACCCAAAGTGTTCCTCCAGTAAACGGGAGTTGCATAATCTCATAGTTATAGGAACATGTATAAGTCATGAAGAAAGCAATAGCAACATACTACACGATCGGGTGCTAAGCTAATGGAATGGGTCATGTCAATCAGATCATTCTCTTAATGATGTGATCCCGTTAATCAAATAACAACTCATTGTTCATGGTTAGGAAACATAACCATCTTTAATTAACGAGCTAGTCAAGTAGAGGCATACTAGTGACACTTTGTTTGTCTATGTATTCACACATGTATTATGTTTCCGGTTAATACAATTCTAGCATGAATAATAAACCTTTTATCATGATTATAAGGAAATAAATAATAACTTTATTATTGCCTCTAGGGCATATTTCCTTCAATCGTAAACACCGTCGATACTCTCGATAGGTGGAGTACATAACACTTTTCGGCCCTTGACCGAAGAGGAAGAAGCCGACGGTCGGTTAAGACGCGTTTAAAGTTCGGGTGAACACAAATATGATATAAGTACTTCGGTACATACAATCATTATACATAAAATTCTTTTACCCAAGTCACTTGGGGGCTCTTAAATTAGTAAGAGTTGTTTTATAATAAGTGTTCTTCCTAGTCGTTGCAAAGTATTTTTCTATCACTCATTTTTTCGACGCGAGTGTGTGGTCAATAGCCGGGGAGCCTAATTTCTCTCTCAAAGCCGCTAGAGTTTAGTTTGCTAAACTGGCCTAATGAGAAGTACTCCGCCTTCAGGATAGGAGGTTGAAGCCATAGGCTGGCCCGCTTTAAGTCTTGAGATAGGATGTGTCATGTTAAAGCACGACAGAAGCACAATTTTTTTCTCTAAGGCCAATTTTCGGATTGGCACCGAACACTTGATCTAGTTCTGACGTCAAGTTTTTACTGAAGTTTTTGGTCTTCCAAGCCTATGGCACTTTTAAACTATTTGTGTGTTTCCAGCATAAGTCTCGCAAATGCAATGCCGGACACCTTTAGAGATTCGGCAAAAACATTCTCAGATATTGCTATATATGCATCAGTTTTGAATTGTGTATTCGGTCAATAGTTGGTTTACCCGGCTCTTGTGCTTGCCTCCTACGTTCCGCTTTGTTCGGCTAGCTATGCAAAGGGAGAACCACTGCGATTGTGCTTCCAGCTTGCATGGTTAAGCGCCTTAGTGGACAAAGCCGAAAACTGACTGTCACAATAAGCATAAACTGGTCGGCAATCTGATGACTGTGTTAAGCGACGGGTCGTTCATAATATTGGCTGAAGTGTTAACGGCTTGACCTCGGCTGTCGCGGAACATTAACCGGAAGCTAATATTTGGCATCCCAACTTTAAGCTCCTATGACTAAGTGAAAGTTATAAAGCCCGCATATCTGATTGCTTTGTTTCCGTTAACACAACCGCCTCCGGACACCGAGACGTCGGTTAAGGGTTGTTTTGTTATTGCGAAAACACCCTGCGTAGCATCTACATGGGGGTGGAAGCCGATGATGGGCCACTTTCAACTGATAAACGGTCGCAACGGAGTCAAAATAAACATATCATCGGCGTTCGTATTTAATTTATGAGGGATGCCTTCCGCAATCATCATTATAAAGCAATAAATATGCATCGTTATAAAGCTCCTGTGCTTACCCCTACGTTCCCGATTGTTCGGCTAGGCAGTAAAGGGAGCACCTCTGTGATTGTTACTACCGGATCATCCGAGTTAGTACCTCAGACTAGGTGAAGCCAAAAGCTAGCGATCTTAAAGGATATAATTGGTCGGCAACGAGGAAGTGAAAATTTTGGTTCATTAATACCATAGAGTTCGGGAACTTTCCCCGAACTAAATCATCAATATTTTCCTCCTACATTGATTGGAGGTGAGGTTTCATGATCAGCATGACAACCCAAAGAAAGGAACCGATAGAGGGACTATTTTCTTTGGAAGACATTTATTATGTTAAGTAGTAATATAACATATCTCTCTGCGTACCTTTGTATATGAAACCATATGGCCGGATTGCCTTGTTTGCCATAAATCTTTGCCCTCATAAAGGCTTTATAAAGTGGGACAAACACTCCCTGGCTACTGGCCGAGGAGGTTGAAGCTGATGGTCGGTTAACAAAGTTATGTACAATGTGGATCCGAGCATTAATGATGTAGAGTACTTGGGTACACAGAATCATTACACATAAAAATTGCGAGTAAAATCCATTTACTGTAATCCATCTTTTAAACCCCTTGGGGCCTACCTTGGCGAGCTCGGATTTCAACAATTATCAGCTCCTTTAAGATATCTTTATTCTCTATCCAAGAAGTTTGTGTTAAACACAACAAAATTTTCTGTCAAACGAATATCGATCCTTAATTCGGCCACCCGTGCCCACATTAAGGCTCCGGGGCTACTGGATTCCGCACTCAGTATTTCTAAATATTAAAGGGGCACATCGATCCCCTGATCTGGTGTTGCCACCCGACCAGTGTCTCAGGGGCTATTCAATGCAAAGAATTAAAAGTGCTTAGTGCACGGCAAGACTGAACTATGGGCAAGCGCGTCTTCGAACAACAGTAAGTACAATTTGGGTCATTATTTCTGATATATTACACTGTGTTTCTATTCCTACGTAAGCTGCTGATACGTCTCCAACGTATCTATAATTTTTGATTGTTCCATGCTATTATATTATCTGTTTTGGATGTTAATGGGCTTTATTTTACACTTTTATATTATTTTTGGGACTAACCTATTAACCGGAGGCCCAGCCCAAGTTGTTGTTTTTTGACTATTTCAGTGTTTCGCAGAAAAGGAATATCAAACGGAGTCCAAACGGAATGAAACCTTCGGGAGCGTGATTTTTGGAACAAACGTGATCCAGGGGACTTGGAGTGGACGTCAAGAAACAATCGAGGAGGCCACGAGGCAGGGGGGCGCGCCTACCCCCCTGGGCGCGCCCTCCACCCTCGTGGGCCCCTCGTTGCTCCACTGACCTACTTCTTCCTCCTATATATATACATAAACACTATTCTGATCACGGGATCAGAATAATATTCTGATCACAACCACGTTGAACTTCGCTGTGAACTAGGTTGAACTTCCGCCAACATTGCCCAAATGGGGCTTGCAATATACCGTTGGAAAGCTATGGACACCAATATCATGACCCAACATAAATTTTTGGCAAAATATAAGCGGTTTAAGAGCAGTTTTGAAAACCTTTTTTTCGCACAAAAAACGTGAATCGTATTTTCGATCGCATTTCTAAATCGTTTATCGGAATGAGGCATATAATATGGCGTTGGAAAGCTGCTGCAAAACCGCTCCTTTCACATGTTGAAAGTTTTCTCTAATTCCCTATGGTTAAAGAGTAATTTGAAAAAACATAAAATTTCGTAAACCGAACAGCTGAGTTCGTTTTTTCGATGTCATTTCTAAACGGCTAATCCAATGGAGGCATATGATACGGCATTGGAAAGCTTATGAAAATGCACTAATTTTTTATCTTGAAAGTTTTTTTCTAATTTTAAATGGTTTAAGAGTAATTTAGAAAATGGTCCAAGTCCTACCGAGTTCGTATTTTCGAGCTAATTTATTAACCGTGCGTCCGAATGCAACAAATGATATGGCGTTGGAAAGCTTGAACAAATGCGGAACTTTTTGGTATGTATTGTTTCTCCCAATTCTTTACGGTTTTAAGTCAGTTTCGAAAATGGCGAAAAACATATTTTTGCCGTAATTTCTACAAACTTTATCGGAATGGGGCAAATAATATACCGCTGAAAAACTACGAAAAATGCGAAATTTTTTAATATTGATGGTTTTCTCTGATTCCTAGCCGTTTTCAAGTAATTTCGAAAACGGCGGGATCATGCGTTCTGTCTTTATCGCGAAACAGATTATTCGAAAATGCACCGCGTGAAGAACCTGAACTTCTCGGCGCATGTACCTGAACTTCACTCTGTTTTTCACATGATTTTTTTGCTCGTAGGTCTCCATCCACTGCTCGTAACTCCATCCACTCGCCGGAATTGAGGAAGTGATATACCAGTGGAAAGCTATTATAAGCACATAACTTTCCCGTGTTGATCGTTTTTCATACTCGTGATGATTTTAAAAGTTTTTCATCTGAAAATCATTCAGCGTAGTAGTTGAACTTCATGTTGTTTTCACGTTGAACTTCTGTGACGTATTTTCGTTTATAATTTTCTCATCCATTCGTTAGTGTTACATAAATGCTACTCCTTTTGTACAAACCCCTCTCACAATAATTTTTTTTAACTTTCTCCGACCGAGGACTTGAACTTATATCAACAAACTTTTAGTCTTTGCTTTTTTTATTCTTTTTAATACAAAATGCACACCGTGCAATACGTGAACTTCTGGCAGTTATCAAGCTGAAATTCTCTCGGGTACGTGAAAATATCTGAGTTTTTTATGAATATTAATATGAATATCTTAATCTTTTTTATGAAATTTTGAAGCGCTCTATTTTTAAAAGTTGAACTTCTTATTATTTAATTTTTGAACTTCTTGTTTCCATTCTTCAATAACGAGGAAAATCTGATTTTACTATACTCATCGAACTTCTTCATCTTTTTAATTTGGACTTCCTGGTTTTTTTCTTAATCCTTTTTATGACATTTGAAGCGCTCTATTTTAAAAGTTGAACTTCTTGTTTCCATTCTTCAATAACGAGGAAAATCTGAGTTTTCCATTATCATCGAACTTCTCCATCTTTTTAATATGGACTTCCTGGTTTTATTTCTTAATCTTTTTTATTTGAACTTCTTCATTTTGTTTTTTAGTAACAAGGAAAATCTGAGTTTTGTCATAATTATGGAACTTCTCTATTTTTGTAATTTGGATTTCTTGATTTATTTCTTTCAGTAAAGACAATGTCATAGTTTTGTAATAAATATTGAATTGTCCATTATTTCAATTTCAACTTCTAGAGTTTTTTTAAGAAACAATGATAGTCCTTTTTATGATTTTTGAACTTCTCTATTTTTAAATTTTAAACTTCTTGGTTTTATTTATGGAAACGAAAAACTGAATTATTTATTAAAATCAAACTACTCTATTAGTTTATCTCGAACTTCTTAGTTCTTTCACAAAATGCGTAAACTGCATTCCCCCTTTCATTAATTTTTATTTTTGCGTTCGATAACAAAGAGAACATTCTTTTTCTTGTTAGTGTTTTGAAGTGATTTTTCTAGACTTAAATTCTATTTTGTGCTCTTTTCAAATTTGTTTGTCACTTGAAGTTCTAAAAAATCGCAACTCTCCGATGTTTTACCTTGCATGTTTATTTTTTATTTGAACTTGCTAAGATAACACACTCGACCTTCTCGAACACAACATTTTGAAGTTCACAAAAAATAAATTAAAGCCAAATTTTTTACCTATAGAGCATGTACAATTTTCACCACGTTTTCAAGAATAGTCAAAGCTACATCATCGGATCCGAATTTCAGAGCAAATGCTTTATGAAAAGAAAATAAGAATACAAAATAACAAGGGAGATCTAGCTGAAGGAATCAGTGTTGAGGTGGAGCAAGGGAACTAGATGCAACCAAGAAACAAGTGAATTATTGATTGGTGATGAAGACCATCTCAAGAAAAAATCAGTAGTGGCAGCAACAACCACTGGATAATCCATCAACTCCCCGTAAAGTTGTTGTAGGTTGTGTACATGTACATATCTAATTTTCTTTACACATGACGATAGCATTGAGACTATCATATTTGTAGGCAAATGGTTTGAGGCTAAGGGAGGCCATCTCAATAATACACAGGATGTGAGATTGCATACCCATGATTTGCACCCCAAAAACAACACAAAGATCACACACCCCGTTGTTGAACTCTGACATTCTTTCTGCACCTTATGTGACCTTCTCCCTGCCTTATGGTGACCTTCTCCCTACCTCTATGGTGACCTTCTTCCTCCATAAAGGAACAAAAGAAATCATGTTCTTTCACCTAATGAACAAAAATTTCTTCAATCAGTAACTAAAAATGGGGTAACAGAAAATCTGCACAATCATTTTTTGGAAACCCAGGGTGTGCCTTTCCATTAGCGAACATTTCGGACCATCCACAACAGAAAATATGAACTTCGCACACACTTTCTTTGTCTTTAAGAAATGCTTGCTTTTTTGCTTTTAATTTTGAAATTCCTTGTTCTTTTTGTATACAATTTCATGAAGTAGAAGGGAAGCAGTAACATAATGTTTGTGAGAGAGTGACTAGTTGGTGAAACCAACAATACATAATACTTTTTTATTGTAAAAAAAGAATACATTTTTTATCATGTATTTCCAAATTGAACTTCACTAACAAAAAAATTTGGTCATTGTCTTTTTAGAGTTTTTCCATATACAGTTGGACTTATTGCTTTCTCAAAATTGAACTTCATTAATTCTGTTGTAATATAGGCAGTATAATTGATGAAAAATTATTAGAGCATGGTACTGGATATGCATTATTCATAAATGCAGACAAAAGTGTGGAATCAACGATCCATAGGAGGAACAACATTTTCATCACCTAATTCTGCTGAAGGTACATAGTAGAATTTGCAGTCTCTAAACACAAAAGATGATTTAGTCAGAGCATCTGATATGTAAATAATAGAAGCTGGTATATATGAAAATGTATAAGCGAGCTTATCCTTGGAAAATTTAGTAGATAATTACTAGTCAACTTCAGCAGCCGAATCACCCATTGACCCAAGCGAGCAGGAGAAGCACGTTGTATCCTCATTGATCCACGGAAATGGGGAAACAACCTGTTGGGGAGTGTTGCCGAAGGAATTTCAGATGGGTGGAAAAGCATGTAGCAGAAAAAGAAAAAAGATGAACACATGCTCCAGTATAATCTGAGGCGTCAGCATCTTAATCAAAACTGTTGGGGAACGTAGTAATTTCAAAAAAATTCCTACGCACACGCAAGATCATGGTGATGCATAGCAACGAGAGGGGAGAGTGTTGTCTACATACCCTCGTAGACCGGAAGCAGAAGCGTTAGCACAACGCGGTTGATGTAGTCGTACGTCTTCACGGCCCGACCGATCAAGCACCGAAACTACGACACCTCCGAGTAGCACACGTTCAGCTCGATGACGATCCCCAGACTCTGATCCAGCAAAGTGTCGGGGAAGAGTTCCGTCAGCACGACGGCGTGGTGACGATCTTGATGTTCTACCGTCGCAGGGCTTCGCCTAAGCACCGCTACAATATTATCGAGGATTATGGTGGAGGGGGGCACCGCACACGGCTAAGAGATCAAGAGATCAATTGTTGTGTCTATGGGGTGCCCCCTGGCCACGTATATAAAGGAGTGGAGGAGGGGGGAGAGGGCCGGCCCCTATGGCGCGCCCTGGAGGAGTCCTACTCCCACCGGGAGTAGGATTCCCCCCTTCCAAGTAGTAGGAGTAGGAGTCAAGGCAAGGGAAGGGAGAAGAGAAGGAAGGAGGGGGCGCAGCCCCTTCCCCTAGTCCAATTCGGACTAGGCCTTGGGGGGGGCGCCCAACCTCTCTTCTCTCTTTCCCCTAAAGCCCAATAAGGCCCATATACTCCCCGGCGAATTTCCGTAACTCTCCGGTACTCCGAAAAATACCCGAATCACTCGGAACCTTTCCGATCTCCGAATATAGTCGTCCAAAATATCGATCTTTATGTCTCGACCATTTCGAGACTCCTCGTCATGTCCCCGATCTCATCCGGGACTCCGAACTCCTTCGGTACATCAAAACTCATAAACTCATAATATAACTGTCATCGAAACCTTAAGCGTGCGGACCCTACGGGTTCGAGAACAATGTAGACATGACCGAGACACATCTCCGGTCAATAACCAATAGCGGAACCTGGATGCTCATATTGGCTCCCACATATTCTACGAAGATCTTTATCGGTCAGACCGCATAACAACATACGTTGTTCCCTTTGTCATGGTATGTTACTTGCCCGAGATTCGATCGTCGGTATCTCAATACCTAGTTCAATCTCGTTACCAGCAAGTCTCTTTACTCGTTCCGTAATACATCATCCTGCAACTAACTCATTAGTTGCAATGCTTGCAAGGCTTAAGTGATGTGCATTACCGAGAGGGCCCAGAGATACCTCTCCGACAATCGGAGTGACAAATCCTAATCTCGAAATACGCCAACCCAACAAGTACCTTCGGAGACACCTGTAGAGCACCTTTATAATCACCCAGTTACGTTGTGACGTTTGGTGGCACACAAAGTGTTCCTCTGGTAAACGGGAGTTGCATAATCTCATAGTCATAGGAACATGTATAAGTCATGAAGAAAGCAATAGCAACATACTAAACGATCAAGTGCTATGCTAACGGAATGGGTCAAGTCAATCACATTATTCTCCTAATTATGTGATCCCGTTAATCAAATGACAACTCATGTCTATGGTTTATGAAACATAACCATCTTTGATCAACGAGCTAGTCAAGTAGAGGCATACTAGTAACACTTTGTTTGTCTATGTATTCACACATGTATTATGTTTCCGGTTAATACAATTCTAGCATAAATAATAAACATTTATCATGATATAAGGAAATAAATAATAACTTTATTATTGCCTCTAGGGCATATTTCCTTCAGTCTCCCACTTGCACTAGAGTCAATAATCTAGTTCACATCGCCATGTGATTTAACATCAATAGTTCACATCACCATGTGATTAACACCCATAGTTCACATCGACATGTGACCAACACCCAAAGGGTTTACTAGAGTCAATAATCTAGTTCACATCGCTATGTGATTAACACCCAAAGAGTACTGAGGTGTGATCATGTTTTGCTTGTGAGAGAAGTTTAGTCAACGGGTCTGCCACATTTAGATCTGTAAGTATTTTGCAAATTTCTATGTCAACAATGCTCTGCGCGGAGCTACTCTAGCTAATTGCTCCCACTTTAAATATGTATCCAGATTGAGATTTTGAGTCATCTGGATCAGTGTCAAAACTTGCATCGACGTAACCCTTTACGACGAACCTTTTGTCACCTCCATAATAGAGAAACATATCCTTATTCCACTAAGGATAATTTTGACCAATGTACAGTGATCTACTCCTAGATCACTATTGTACTCCCTTGCCAAACTCAGGGCAGGGTATACAATAGGTCTGGTACACAGCATGGCATACTTTATAGAACCTATGGCTGAGGCATATGGAATGACTTTCATTCTCTCTCTATCTTCTGCCGTGGTCGGGCTTTGAGTCTTACTCAATTTCACACCTTGTAACACAAGCAAGAACTCTTTCTTTGACTGTTCCATTTTGAACTACTTCAAAAACTTGTTAAGGTATGTACTCATTGAAAACTTATCAAGCGTCTTGATCTATCTCTATAGATCTTGATGCTCAATATGTAAGCAGCTTCACCGAGGTCTTTCTTTGAAAAGCTCCTTTCAGACACTTCTTTATGCTTTGCAGAATAATTCTACATTATTTCCGATCAACAATATGTCATACACATATACTTATCAGAAATGATGTAGTGCTCCCACTCACTTTCTTGTAAATACAGGCTTCACCGCAAGTCTGTATAAAACTATATGCTTTGATCAACTTATCAAAGCGTATATTCCAACTCCGAGATGCTTGCACCAGTCCATAGATGGATTGCTAGAGCTTGCATATTTTGTTAGTATCTTTAGGATTGACAAAACCTTCTAGTTGCATCATATACAACTCTTCTTTAATAAATACATTAAAGAATGCAGTTTTTGTTTATCCATTTGCCAGATTTCATAAAATGCGGCAATTGCTAACATGATTCGGATAGACTTAAGCATAGATACGAGTGAGAAACTCTCATCGTAGTCAACACCTTGAACTTGTCGAAAACCTTTTTGCGACAATTCTAGCTTTGTAGATAGTAACACTACTATCAGCGTCCGTCTTCCTCTTGAAGATCCATTTAATTTCAATGGCTCGCCGATCATTGGGCAAGTCAATCAAAGTCCATACTTTGTTCTCATACATGGATCTCATCTCAGATTTCATGGCCTCAAGCCATTTCGCGGAATCTGGGCTCATCATCGCTTCCTCATAGTTCGTAGGCTCGTCATGGTCAAGTAACATGACCTCCAGAACAGGATTACCATACCACTCTGGTGCGGATCTCACTCTGGTTTACCTACGAGGTTCGGTAGTAACTTGATCTAAAGTTACATGATCATCATCATTAGCTTCCTCACTAATCGGTGTAGTAGTCACAGGATCAGAATTCTGTGATGAACTACTTTCCAATAAGGGGGCAGGTACAGTTACCTCATCAAGTTATACTTTGCTCCCACTCACTTCTTTCGAGAGAAACTCCTTTTCTAGAAAGGATCCATTCAAAGCAACGAATATATTGCCTTCGGATCTGTGATAGAAGGTGTACCTAACATTTTCTTTTGGGTATCCTATGAAGACGCACTTCTCCGATTTGGGTTAGAGCTTATCAGGTTGAAACTTTTTCACATAAGCATTGCAACCTCAAACTTTAAGAAACGACAGCTTAGGTTTCTTGCCAAACCATAGTTCATACGGTGTCGTCTCAACGGATTTAGATGGTGCCCTATTTAACGTGAATGCACCTGTCTGTAATGTATAACCCAAAAATGATAGTGGTAGATCGGTAAGAGACATCATAGATCGCACCATATATAATAAAGTACGGTTATGACGTTCAGACACATCATTACAATGTGGTGTTCCAGGTGGCGTGAGTAGTGAAACTATTTCACATTGTTTTAACTGAAGGCCAAACTCATAACTCAAATATTTTACTTCTGCGATCATATCGTAGAAACTTTTATTTTTGTTACGATGATTCTCCACTTCACTCTGAAATTCTTTGAACTTTTCAAATATTTCAGACTTGTGTTTCATCAAGTAGATATACTCATATCTGCTCAAATCATCTGTGAAGATCAAAAAATAATGATACCTGCCACGAGCCTCAATATTCATCAGACCACATACATTAGTATGTATGATTTCCAACAAATCTGTTGCTCGCTCCATTGTTCCAGAGAACGGAGTCTTAGTCATCTTGCCCATGAGGCATGGTTCGTAAGCATCAACTGATTCAAAATCAAGTTATTCCAAAAGTCCATCAGCATGGAGTTTCTTCATGCGCGTTACACCAATATGACCTAAACGGCAGTGCCACAAATAAGTTGCACTATCATTATTAACTTTGCATCTTTTGGTTTCAATATTATGAATATGTGTATCACTACGATCGAGATCCAACGAACCATTTTCATTGGGTGTATGACCATAGAAGGTTTTATTCATGTAAACAGAACAACAATTTATTCGCTTACTTAAATGAATAACAATATTGCAATAAACATGATCAAATCATATTCATGCTCAACGCAAACACCAAATAACACTTATTTAGGTTCAACACTAATCCCGAAAGTATAGGGAGTGTGTGATGATGATCATATCAATCTTGGAACCACTTCCAACACACATCGTCACTTCACCCTTAACTAGTCTCTGTTCATTCTGCAACTCCCGTTTCGAGTTACTACTCTTAGCAACTGAACCAGTATCAAATACCGAGGGGTTGCTACGAACACTAGTAAAGTACACATCAATAACATGTATATCAAATATACCTATGTTCACTTTGCCATCCTTTTTATCCGCCAATTACTTGGGGTAGTTCCGCTTCTAGTGACCAGTCCCTTTGAAGTGGAAGCACTTAGTCTCAGGCTTAGGTCCAGACTTGGGCTTCTTCACTTGAGAAGCAACTTGCTTGCCATTCTTCTTGAAGTTCCCTTTCTTTCCCTTTGCCCTTTTCTTGAAACTAGTGGTCTTGTTAACCATCAACACTTGATGTTTTTCTTGATTTCTACCTTCGTCGATTTCAGCATCACGAAGAGCTTGGGAATTACTTTTGTCATCCCTTGCATATTATAGTTCATCACGAAGTTCTACTAACTTGGTGATGGTGACTAGAGAATTCTGTCAATCACTATTTTATCTGGAAGATTAACTCCCACTTGATTCAAGCGATTGTAGTACCTAGACAATCTGAGCACATGCTCACTGCTTGAGCTATTCTCCTCCATCTTTTAGCTATAGAACTTGCTGGAGACTTCATATCTCTCAACTTGGGTATTTTACTTGAAATATTAACTTCAACTCCTGGAACATCTCATATGGTCCATGACGTTCAAAACGTCTTTGAAGTCCCGATTCTAAGCTGTTAAGCATGGTGCACTAAACTATCAAGTAGTCATCATATTGAGCTAGCCAAACGTTCATAACGTCTGCATCTGCTCCTGCAACAGGTCTGTCACCTAGCGGTGCATCAAGGACATAATTCTTCTGTGCAGCAATGAGGATAAACCTTAGATCACCGATCCAATCCGCATCATTGCTACTAACATCTTTCAACACAACTTTCTCTAGGAACATATCAAAATAAACACAGGGAAGCAACAACGCGAGCTATTGATCTACAACATAGATATGCTAATACTACTAGGACTAAGTTCATGATAAATTTAAGTTCAATTAATCATATTACTTAAGAACTCCCACTTAGAAAGATATCCCTCTAATCCTCTAAGTGATCACGTGATCCAAATCAACTAAACCATGTCCGATCATCACGTGAGATGGAGTAGTATCAATGGTGAACATCAATATGTTGATCATATCCACTATATGATTCACGCTCAACCTTTCGGTCTCCGTGTTCTGAGGCCATATCTGTTATATGCTAGGCTTGTCAAGTTAAACCTGAGTATTCCACGTGTGCAACTATTTTGCACCCGTTGTATTTGAACGTAGAGCCTATCACACCCGATCATCACGTGGTGTCTCAGCACGAAGAACTTTTGCAACGGTGCATACTCAGGGAGAACACTTATACTTTGATAATTTAGTGATGGATCATCTTATAATGCTACCGTCAATCAAAGCAAGATAAGATGCATAAAAGATAAACATCACATGCAATCAATATAAGTGATATGATATGGCCATCATCATCTTGTGCTTGTGATCTCCATCTTCGAAACACCATCATGATCACCATCGTCACCGGCGCGACACCTTGATCACCATCGTAGCATCGTTGTCGTCTCGCCAATCTTATGCTTCCACGACTATCGCTACCGCTTAGTGATAAAGTAAAGCATTACAGCGCAATTGCATTGCATACAATAAAGCGACAACCATATGGCTCCTGCCAGTTGCCGATAACTCGGTTACAAAACATGATCATCTCATACAATAAAATTTAGCATCATGTCTTGACCATATCACATCACAACATGCCCTGCAAAAACAAGTTAGACGTCCTCTACTTTGTTGTTGCAAGTTTTACGTGGCTGCTACGGGCTTAGCAAGAACCGTTCTTACCTACGCATCAAAACCACAACGATAGTTTGTCAAGTTGGTGTTGTTTTAACCTTCGCAAGGACCGGGCGTAGGCACACTCGGTTCAACTAAAGTTGGAGAAACTGACACCCGCCAGCCACCTGTGTGTAAAGCACGTCGGTAGAACCAGTCTCGCGTAAGCGTACGCGTAATGTCGGTCCGGGCCGCTTCATCCAACAATACCGCCAAACCAAAGTATGACATGCTGGTAAGCAGTATGACTTATATCGCCCACAACTCACTTGTGTTCTACTCGTGCACAACATCAACGCATAAAACTTAGGCTCTGATACCACTGTTGGGGAACATAGTAATTTCAAAAAAAATCCTATGCACACGCAAGATCATGGTGATGCATAGCAACGAGAGGGGAGAGTGTTGTCTACGCGGTTGATGTAGTCGTACGTCTTCACGGCTCGACCGATCAAGCACCAAAACTACGGCACCTCCGAGTTCTAGCACACGTTCAGCTCGATGACGATCCCTGGACTCCGATCCAGCAAAGTGTCAGGGAAGAGTTCCGTCGGCACGACGGCATGGTGATGATCTTGATGTTCTACCGTCGCAGGGCTTCGCCTAAGCACCGCTACAATATTATCGAGGATTATGGTGGAGGGGGGCACCGCACACGGCTAAGAGATCAAGAGATCAATTGTTGTGTCTATGGGGTGCCCCCTGGACACGTATATAAAGGAGTGGAGGAGGGGGGAGAGGGCCGGCCCCTATGGCGCGCCCTGAAGGAGTCCTACTCCCACCGGGAGTAGGGTTCCCCCCTTCCAAGTAGTAGGAGTAGGAGTCAAGGGAAGGGAAGGGAGAAGAGAAGGAAGGAGGGGGCGCAGCCCCTCCCCCTAGTCCAATTCGGACTAGGCCTTGGGGGGCGCCCAACCTCTCTTCTCTCTTTCCCCTAAAGCCCAATAAGGCCCATATACTCCCCGGCGAATTTCCGTAACTCTCCGGTACTCCGAAAAATACCTGAATCACTCAGAACCTTTCCGATGTCCGAATATAGTCGTCCAATATATCAATCTTTACATCTCGACCATTTCGAGACTCCTCGTCATGTCCCCGATCTCATCCGGGACTCCGAACTCCTTCGGTACATCAAAACTCATAAACTCATAATATAACTGTCATCGAAACCTTAAGCGTGCGGACCCTACGGGTTCGAAAACAATGTAGACATGACCGAGACACGTCTCCGGTCAATAACCAATAGCGGAACCTGGATGCTCATATTGGCTCCCACATATTCTACGAAGATCTTTATCGGTCAGACCGCATAACAACATACGTTGTTCCCTTTGTCATCGGTATGTTACTTGCCCGAGATTCGATCGTCGGTATCTCAATACCTAGTTCAATCTCGTTACCGGCAAGTCTCTTTACTCGTTCCGTAATACATCATCCTGCAACTAACTCATTAGTTGCAATGCTTGCAAGGCTTAAGTGTTGTGCATTACCGAGAGGGCCCAGAGATACCTCTCCGACAATCGGAGTGACAAATCCTAATCTCGAAATACGCCAACCCAACAAGCACCTTCGGAGACACCTGTAGAGCACCTTTATAATCACCCAGTTACGTTGTGACGTTTGGTGGCACACAAAGTGTTCCTCTGGTAAACGGGAGTTGCATAATCTCATAGTCATAAGAACATGTATAAGTCATGAAGAAAGCAATAGCAACATACTAAACGATCAAGTGCTATGCTAACGGAATGGGTCAAGTCAATCACATCATTCTCCTAATGATGTGATCTCGTTAATCAAATGACACCTCATGTCTATGGTTTAGGAAACATAACCATCTTTGATCAACGAGCTAGTCAAGTAGAGGCATACTAGTGACACTTTGTTTGTCTATGTATTCACACATGTATTATGTTTCCGGTTAATACAATTCTAGCATGAATAATAAACATTTATCATGATATAAGGAAATAAATAATAACTTTATTATTGCCTCTAGGGCATATTTCCTTCAAAAACAATTAATACTACTCCCATCTATTAACAATGGCTTGAGATGCTCATATATAGGCTAGTGCAAGATGGTAGTACTAGGCTTCCAACGTGGTTAACATAGAGAAACTACAGCCAGCGACATGAACAGGAATATCGCTATGTATAGGAGACCAGACACCATTAGAACAGCAGCAGGCGACACATGCAGTAGCAGATGATTTTTGGGAAAGGGCCTGCAATTTTGCATCAGCAACACACCCATATGCAACTGTATAGCCGCAGTAGAACTCTGCGTATAGCCGTCGTAGAACTTCATGGCCACTCGTTAACCTACTGTTCATCATTTCGTTGTTCGACTAGGTGGTTTTTCCTTAGACTATTCGTTGCTCTATGTCATTGTAGAACATAGATGATAGTGATACCCTCATTAAGCAATTTGTACAAAGCATATATAAGCCCTGCTTTCACAAGTTAGCAAGTAGAAGTAAAGGCAATAACTTGACAGACATGTACAGAAAGCAAACCGATGGAGATTTGTAATTCTTCTCTCCAGCAATGCACTTGTATCAACTGAAAATACATTTTTTAAGTTAACAGGAGAGCTGCTAAGATACCATTCTAGAAGATGTTCACCTCAATCATAGAGCAGAGTATGGACAATTGATGAGTAGTAATGTGCCTCCAACTCCTTCAGGCTTGCCGCCACCTCCTGCAGGCCTGCCCCAATCCTCCCAGCATTTTATCTGTCCCCTCTGCCTGCTGAGCACCTCAATGTTTAGGCATAAACACAAACAGTGGAGAAAGAGCTGTACGCGAGCGCTACGATCGAGCTGCACCTTAGCTAGGAGTCGGGCAACAGCGAGCTGCACCTCAGCTACGGCCACACCCATGGCACAGACGTGATTTTGGGCGGAGCCGTAGAAGGCACATTTGTTCCCTACAGTTAAACATGTGGTCAGACGAACGCGATGAAGGCTGCCACTGGTACCCCATGAAGGTCAGGTAGGCGCGCATGGTGACTAATCATTGGACGGACATGGGCGACGAAGGTGAACGGCTTGCGCGCTGCAGCCTCAGAAGGACGAAGTGGCGTGGTGGCGAGGCCCTTCCCTGGCAGCAGTCGAGAGTAGGCAGGAACTTCTACTGGATCTGGCGGGGTCCGGGGCAGCTGGATCCAGGACGTGATGGCGGGATGAAGGAGCATGCCGAAGGGAGGGTGCCGCCGGGATCCATGGAGGCTTGCGGCGGCTGCAGCGGGAACCGGCTAGGTGAGGGATCCGGGGAGGGCGCGGGCGCCGGCGGGTGGTTTGGGGAGGCGCGCGCGGCGGCGAGATTTCCGGCGAGGGTGCGCGCGGCGGCGGGTGGTTTGGGGAGGTCGCGTCAGGCCGGGGAGGGGGTTGGTCGGTAGCGGGTGGCGCGCTGGGGCCGGCGGCAGGAGGTGCGCGGGAGGATGGGGCAGAGTGGTGCGGGAGGTGGGGTGGTTGGGAAGGTCGTGACATGGGGATTGGGCCGGTCGGAGGAGGTTGATGGACCGGCCAGGTTTTCTGTTATGCGTTTTTGGGAGTTCGGGAAACATCCTGTCGGGCCCTTATAGGGCCGCCGTGATCATATTAGAATAGTGCTACTCTCTCTCTCTCTCTCTATATATATATATATCCATATACCCCGAAAACATCCAGGAGCACCACGAAACCCTGTTTCCACCGCCGCAACCTTTTGTACCCAAGAGATCCCATCTTGGGGCCTTTCCTGGAGCTCCGCCGGAGGGAGCATTGATTACGGAGGGCCTCTACATCAACTCCATGGGCCTTCCGATGATGTGTGAGTAGTTTACCTCAGACCGTCGGGTCCATAGCTAGTAGCTATATGGATTCTTCTCTCTCTTTGGATCTCAATACAAAGTTCTCCTCGATTCTCTTGGAGATCTATTCGATGTAATCTTCTTTTGCAGTGTGTTTGTCGAGATCCAATGAATTGTGGGTTTATGATCAAGTTTGTCTATGAACAATATTTGAATCTTCTCTGAATTCTTTTATGTATGATTGGTTATCTTTGCAAGTCTCTTCGAATTATCAGTTTGGTTTGGCCTACTAGATTGATCTTTATTGCAATGGGAGAAGTGCTTAGATTTGGGGTCAATCTTGCGGTGCTCGATCCCAGTGACAGAAAGGGAAACGACACGTATTGTATTGTTGCCATCGAGGATAAAAAGATGGGGTCTATATCATATTGCATGAGTTTATCCCTCTACATCATGTCATCTTGCTTAAGGTGTTACTTTGTTCTTATGAACTTAATACTCTAGATGCATGCTGGATAGCGGTCGATGTGTGGAGTAATAGTAGTAGATGCAGGCAGGAGTCGGTCTACTTGTCACGGACGTGATGCCTATATACATGATCATACCTAGATATTCCCATAATTATTCGCTTTTCTATCAATTGCTCGACAGTAATTTGTTCACCCACCGTAATACTTATGCTATCTTGAGAGAAGCCACTAGTGAAACCTATGGCCCCCGGGTCTATTCTCCATCATACAAGTTTCCAATCCATTTTATTTTGCAATCTTTACTTTCAATCTATATCATAAAAATACCAAAAATATTTATCTTATTATTATCATCTCTATCAGATCTCACTCTTGCAAGTGGCCGTGAAGGGATTGACAACCCCTTTATCGCGTTGGTTGCGAGGTTCTTATTTGTTTGTGTAGGTACGAGGTGACTCACGCGTGGTCTCCTACTGGATTGATACCTTGGTTCTCAAAAACTGAGGGAAATACTTACGCTGCTTTGCTGCATCACCCTTTCCTCTTCAAGGGAAAACCAACACATGCTCAAGAGGTAGCAGCTGCCGAGCTAGGAATTGATCCTCGGGCCAGTTTTGCAAATCGACCTGAGTCTCAGGGGCTACCAGGATCAGCAGTTTTATGTTTTCCTTCAGGTGCATCTCGGGTTTTAGATCAACACACACCTTGTGGGCTACTGGATATACATATACTGGCTATATATCTTGGCAGAGAATAAAGTGCACCAATCAAAAATATTCACAAAAAAATCAGCCCGCGGTCGGGGTGGTGCACCACCTCGGAAGCAGTCCGGCATAAAGCTCGGGCGCAAGTGGCTGGCTCCATAGAGGGCATTTCCGGCATTGAGCTCGGCTGAATTCGTTCAATATTTTAAAAGAGCGAGGTAGTTTGCGACACCTTGGACGGTGACCATCGTTGGAGCTCGGAAGTGGGCTGGCATAAAGCTCGGATTCGAACGGCTCGTTCCATAGAGAACTTTTCAGCGTTAAACTCGGATAACCTCCTTCAAACTTTTTCAAGCCAAGGTGATCTATGACACCTCGGATATAGTCCGGCGTTGGAGCTCGGACATAATCCGGCATTGGAGCTCGGGTGCAAGAGGACACCGCTGCACAGGAACAACTTCAAACCCGAGGTGTGGCATAAAAAATAACAAGGCATTGATAAAGGCCGAGAATTTAAAGGGGCTCCTCGGATACCCGACGTGTAAACTCTTCAGATTCACTTCGGCGATCCTTAAGATCGAAGATGAGAAGATTTGTTGAACCAGTTTTCAAGACCGACGACCAAAGAAGAAGAGTAGTTCGAAAGAATCAAGGAGCATCCACAACTTGAAGACCAGTTCAGAGGGCTACTGACGGTGTCCTGGACTAGGGGTACTCACCACATGGTCTCCCAACCAGCTGAATCGAGCCGAGGACCCCCATGATCATTACTAATGGGCCACTTGGGGCAGCCCATGCCGAATACAAGGAGGATTCCACAAAACTTGGTGCACAAGACAAGGACTCCTCTAAACCCTAGGCCTAGGGTGCATATATAAACCGAGGCCAGGCTAGTCAATGGACAATCTCATATTCATTAGATCAATCTCGTGGTAGATACATGTACTCTATACTACACCCCATATGGATACAATCAAAAGCAGGACGTAGGGTTTTACCTCCATCAAGAGGGCCCAAACCTGGGTAAAATCCCGTGTCCATGTTACCATCTCTCCAAGACACCTAGCTTTGGACCCCTACTATGAGACACGCCGGATTTAACACTGACACCCGACTCATCACATTGTAATGAGCCGGCCCTTGGGGGCTACCAATTGCTCCTGTCAAAAATTCAAGGTACACAAGTCTTAATCCATTATATTGAAAGGTCCACTACTCAGTTGGTAGAGTACAAGGCTCTTAACCTTATGGACGTGGGTTCAAGCCCTACGATGAAGGCCACATGATATGATGTTATTTTCAAATTAAGTATATATAAAGTCCCATCTCAGTATTATCTTACTGAGCCGACCCTTAGGGGCTACACATTGTTGTTCAAGTCTACATGATCATATCTACGTAGTCCCTGCTCATTATTGCATAATGACCCGACCCTTGGGGGCTATACACTGGTTGAAGTTTTTATGGGCATCAGGCAATTACAAGTCCCAGGTTGTTGCAAGCATGACAACCCGGCACTTGGGGGCTACATATATGAAGTATTCAGTCTTTACTAGTGACTGAGATGAACAACATGGATTTCTTCAAAGTGGAAGTATTTATGTTGAAGCAAGTCTTAAGGCATCACTTTGTTCTGCTCAAGACTTGGGGGCTACAGGTAATATGGATATAAGGGAGAAAAATCTTCAAATTCTCAGTTTTGAGCAAACTAGATTGACCCGGTGTCTGTAACAATTATGACCCGGCGTCGGCAACAATTATGACCCGGCGTCGGCAAAAATTATGACTCGGCATCATTTGTTTATAACCCGGCATTTTTGGTAATCATGAATCGGCAAGATCTACATCTTTAAGCCGGCTGAAAATCAGATGAGTATTTCAAGTCCAATATTTTTTAAACATTGGGAGCTGAATCAAATGAATTATTCTTCATATATTTCTGTGAGAAACCAATGTCATCAGATTGATTATGAAGTTGGTCTATTGACCCGGACTTTCCAGAAGAAGGAAATGACAAGGACTTAAGGATGATCAGGTGCCGGCTTACAAGAATGTTTTAACCCGGAGCACAACCTGTCAAATTTGTTCTTGTGTTTATTTTGCAGGATCAGTTTAACATGGATAAATCCAAATTAAACTGGGGGCTAATGTCGGGGATATACCCCGTGGTATGACCCGGCCGGACTTGGCGACTCACTGGTGACCCGGCCGGACTTGGTGACTCACTGGTGACCCGGCCGGACTTGGCCGTTCACTGATGACCTGCCTGGATCTCTCCATTCACTGATGACCCGTCAGAGCCAGGTGACTCATTGATGACCCGGCAGGCGGGTTAGAGGACCGACAAGACCCCGGAGGTCCAGAAGGCTCAAGGCCCAGAAGGCCCGCTTACGTTATGGTAGTCCGGCTTAAGAGGAAAGCATAAGGAATATTCCCTTACAAAGGAAGCAAGACTAGGACTCCACTTGTAATAAAGTAATTGTTGACACCAGATTTTGGCACGGCCAAGAACTTAACTAAGATGGCCTCAAATGGAGAAGTGCTCAAAGTGAGAAAGTTCCGTATTGTCAAAAGGAAAAACTTTGATATTTGGGCCATAGTCGTTCGGTCTCATCTCTAAGGCCGAAGTTGTGTTCGAAGTACTATTTTGTATTCAGAACACTATTCGGCTGATTATGCCCCCAAGATGGCCTCATATGGGAAAAGTTTCTACACATATTGTCTTCGTCTCGTCGAAATGATCGATTTCGATATAAAGATCGTCTCAATCCGAGGTCATATGCAAAAGTTAGAGCCCGCACAGCGCGACCCTCCAGTGAGCAAAAATATGACGCCCGGAACCAGACAAATATGTGGGTATGATAGATGTGCTGTGTGAATAATTAGCTGTCTTGCACGAGCGATTTGACCCTCGAGATGACCTCTGATGAAAAAACGTTCAACATGGAAGTTGTTCGTCTCATTGGAATGGTCAAGATTGCTTTTGGGCTCGTTTCCATCCGAGGTCGGTTACCACCTCAAAAAAGACTCACAGTATGCAGCCAGTTTTAGACCGAACAGTTTTGGAAAGTTCAGACAAAATCAATCCGAATTTGACTAGGGTTTTGGACGTGAATCCAAGCCTTTTCCTTGCACGGAAAGTCCAGCCCCCTCTTATCTACCTAAAGGGTGACGGCCGATTGAACAACACCAATCGAACAAACACATCTACTACTTTTTCGTGTTCATCTACTTTTTATCTCTCCTTTGTATCTTTCTTCTCGTTCTTCGCTAGTTCTTCATGCTGGAGGGTTGCGGATCCACGAGGCTCTAGGGGCGAGCAAATCGACCTGGAGCAGCCCATAGCCGCCGCGAGCCCTGATGGGGTCCCTCCCGGGCAAACGGGGCTTCGGGTCTACAAAAGCATCTGCCGGCTGTCCTGCGTATCATGTTGCCGATCAGATCTCCTTCGACGCGAGCTGTGGTGCATCACCCCCGGCGTCGAGGGTACACGGTGACGTGTTCGTGTGCGAACACACTTTTTGGCGACTCCGCTGGGGACGAAGCTTTGAACGGTCTCCGGCCCGTTCTTGCTACGAAGAGATCGTCATCTAGGGTTTGCAATCTACAAAGGTAACATGGATACCCAATTCACTTATGTAGATGCAAATAATGCATATGTTGTTGCTAGATCGTTTAATGAGCATAATGTATCGGCTAGCCCTAGCTTTATCAATCATGCATCTAATTATGTGCAAGAGCCGATGCAACAAAATCTCCATGCTTCTACCTCATATAATTTTAGCAACATGGAACATATGTATACGAACTCCCATGCATCGGCAGCCCCACAAATCCATATGCCGATGAACAACATGATGAGTTCTGTTAATCAAGTTGAAACACTTCACATAGGAACTTCTGATAGTATGCAACAAAGTGTTTCACCTTTTTATTCATCGGCAACTAGCTTGCAATATGTTAATCAAAACATGCCGGTGGATACGGGAATTGGCCATGCTACTACTAGTTATCCGGCCAATTACCCTCAATCATCATATGCTACACCTCATGCTACTAATTGTTTGGCACCATATGCAACTATGGGTATTCATAATTCGGCTTCGCACCTTCACACTAATAGCCGAATAAGTGAAAATTCTATAGGATCACATGTGTCTTCACCTAGTATCGTAGCATACAATGTTTCCCCTACAAAATTACAGAATTTTGGTGACATATCATTACCAAAAAAGTCTAAAAGTGTCGGGGGGAAATTCTATCCAGATTGGGTCATTAAGAAAAATCTTACGTCTTTTTGGGACGAATGCAATGTTGTTCTACATGAATTAATAAAAGAGGTAAAGCCTATTAATTCTGCTGCAATTCAAGCTAGATTATGTCAAAAAGAGAAAGCATTGGGTGTGGATAGAATTATCAAAAAAGATGGTGATTCGGATAACAAAGTTAATTCGGCTATTGAAAAGACCGAATCAAATATTACGTATGCCGAATCTATTCTAGAAAAACAGGATGACAAGGTGTTGGGGAGCTATTCGAAAGAGGAACAACCTATCATTCAAGTAACGCAACCATCATGCTCTCCCAACGTGTTTGAAAAGGTATGTCTACCAAGTGATTTACCTATCTTCCGATTTGGTCGCAACTTTATTGTTGATGCTTCTATAAGAGAAATTCTCATAAGTAATTTTGAAAGACCAATGACGAAGGGAAATTTACTTGTTAGCAATAAAACTGTTATAGAACATATCGGTCAGTCTATTGTACCATTTATAAAGACCGATAGGTACCTATTATTGCAGCCAAAGTTTTCCCCATTGATTTATCAAAATTTCATATCTAATTGGGCATCTTTGCTTGTTTCTTACTTGGCTTGCACTTGGTCTCAACTGAGACATGTGTATTCTAACTATTTTCGTTTCAGAAATTTAAAGCCAAGGTCAAATTCTTTTGAATAATCCGATGCTAATATAATATCTTATCCAAATACATCAGAGATAGGGTGTAAAACACAATGCATAGCCAATGGGGAGATTCTAAATCTGAACCATTCGTTTGCTCAACTCCAAAGCCGTTTGCACACCAAGATCGGCTAGAAAATAAGAAGTATACCTTCAATTCAAGCATGTGTGATCAAATATTTGATTTGCTGAAAAATAATTACATTAGAGTTCTTGATCACCATGTGAAGCCATCAATCCAAGGACGAATGTATTACAAGTTGCATGATTCGTCCAAGCATAATTTTGAGGATTGCAACATGTTTCCTCAAATAGTTAAATCGGCCATTGATAAAGGACGATTAAAATTTGTTGAAACACCAAGGGATGACCAGTCTATTCTGATTGGTCCTAATGGAAAAAGGTTTTTGAATCGGCTACTTCAAGACGATTCCTTTAAAGATGAGAAGGTAAAAACTACTGGTGATGGGATCAAGCTTTCAAGTAAAAAAGTTGTTCAAGAGCACAATGAAAATATTCTTGAAGGCATGAGTTCTACCAAAGATACAATGAAGACGCCAAGGACTTGGGGGCAACAAGAAAATCCAAAGATCGATGCAAGTCAAGACAAAGGAGATAAAGGCCACAATAAGCACAAGTGCAAGAAATCCAAGGTCACTTTTGCACAATTACTAGATAAATATCAAAAGAAGAGTGAAGAGAAAAGTGCTTATCGGCCAACTAATGGAAAAGCATCAAGATCACCCCCTAGGCGCAAACTCGAGGATTGGTATTGGCAAAATGAGAATTCTAATGCGGTATATTCATATCCATATTTTGTGCCGCCAATGCCAATGCCATGGATACCTTCCTATGATCATGTAAATTCATATCCATCGTGGGACAAGTATGATACAAGGGCGTATTCTTCATCTTATTTTAGACCATCTCACAAACATTATGCAGCTCCAAAAAGATCAACATTTGAACAATAACATATCAAAGACCATTTCAATCATAAGGAATCGGTCCGGAGCTCAAGGAACAAGAAAGAGGTGGCCAAACAAATTTATCGTGTTAAAAAAGATGGCTGTAAGAGTGCTACTTCAGATTTGATCTCAAATGAGAAGGAGCCTATTAAAGTATTGACATTGGCTACTAATGGCGATGAGGCAAGTCAATCAAGTACCAAATCTGAAGAGAAGAAGTTGAGAGTGCACAAGGTAGAACAAGAATTGCCATTGCTTCAAACAAAATCGCAACCGGGGTGCCCACTCGGCTTATCTTATTGGCAAAAAAAGAAATTACAAAAACTTAGTGCACAAGAACTTAAAGAAAGGAACATGGCATGGGTTCCCAAAGTAAATACTCAAAAGAAGAATGGTGTGCAATCTTCCATCGCAAGAAGTGCGACAAAGGTAAGAAGGAAAAGAGTGAAAATTATGAACGACCAAGCCGAAGGTTTCAACTTCCTCAGTGCACACATTATCCACATTCTCCAACTATGCTATTTATGCTGATGGAATGGAATTCATCCTCAGGTATGACTGGTTACCCTCCATGGACTTATTTTAATCCAGGGACACAATATAATTTCTTACATCATGCAAGGGTTTTACCACATCATCATTGATTTGATTAGCTGCATTTTATTGCTGATCCATATGGCCGATATAAAATTATCGCCCTAAGCATAAACATGGCCGATAGAGAAATTATCGCCCTAAGCACATAAAATGGCCGATGGAGTGTTGAAATCGTCCTTAGGAAAAGCATCATGCAAGTTATTTTTCGGCACACAAGTTTGCCGAAAAACAGGGGGGGCATGTGTTGACACCAGATTTTGGCACGGCCAAGAACATAATTAAGATGGCCTCAAATGGAGAAGTGCTCAAAGTGAAAAAGTTCCGTATCATCAAAAGGAAAAACTTTGATATTTGGGCCATAGTCATTCGGTCTCATCTCTAAGGACGAAGTTGTGTTCGAAGTACTATTTTGTATTCATAACACTATTCGGCTGATTATGCCCCCAAGATGGCCTCATATGGGAAAAGTTTCTACACGGGTTGTCTTCGTCTTGTCGAAATGATCGATTTCAATATAAAGATTGTCTCAATCCGAGGTCATATGCAAAAGTTACAGCCCCCACAGCGCGACCCTCCAGTGAGCAAAACTATGACGCCCGGAACCAGACAAATATGTGGGTATGATAGATTGCAGCGTGAATAATTAGCTGTCTTGCACGAGCGATTTGACCCTCGAGATGACCTCTGATGAAAAAACGTTCAACATGAAATTTGTTCGTCTCGTCGAAACGGTCAAGATTTCTTTTGGGCTCGTTTCCATCCGAGGTTGGTTACCACCTCAAAAAAGACCCACAGTATGCAGCCAGTTTTAGACCGAACAGTTTTGGAAAGTTCGGACAAAATCAATCCGAATTTGACTAGGGTTTTGAACGTGAATCCAAGCCTTTTCCTTGCACGGAAAGTCTAGCCCCCTCTTATATACCTAAGGGGTGACGGCCGATTGAACAACAACAATCGAACAAACACATCTACTACTTTTTCGTGTTCATCTACTTTTTTTCTCTCCTTTGTATCTTTCTTCTCGTTCTTCGCTAGTTCTTCATGCTGGAGGGCTGCGGATCCACGAGGCTCTAGGGGCGAGCAAATCGACCTGGAGCAGCCCATAGCTGCTGTGAGCCCTGACGGGGTCCCTCCCGGGCAAACGGGGCTTCGGGTCTACAAAAGCATCTGCCGGCTGTCCTGCGTATCGCGTTGCCGATCAGATCTCCTTCGACGCGAACTGCGGTGCATCACCCCCGGCGTCGAGGGTACATTGTGACGTGTTCGTGTGCGAACAATAATCCTAATCCAACTAGGACTAGTCATGTAAGCCGCCCCTTCAACTTATATAAGGAGGGGTAGGGCACCCCAAGTGGAGGAAGGGGGACAAGTTCCTGAAGGTTTCACAAGTTAGGTTTAGACAGACAAGTCAATAGCTCTCGAGATAGAGCCCTCTTGTAATCGTGATCATCATCATCAATATCAATGAAGCAGGATGTAGGCTTTTACCTCCACCGTGAGGGGCCGAACCTGGGTAAAACCTCGCGTCTCTCATCTCGTTCAACCCCTCTCAAGCTACCACATAGATGTGTTGGCCTCACGACTAAGTCCTTTTCACGAGGACATCTACCGTGACAATTCCACGACAATACCTGTCCACCAGAAACGTTCCTTCAAGTCCAAATACATCTTGGTGTTGCCTGGGTGGATCGAGTAAGGTGAATCATGAGCCTCCAGAAGTATTAACTTCCTGATCTCTGGGTCATTGGGCACATAGATGCGATCCTGAAACCATAAAGTTCCATGTTCATTCTCATGAAAACCTTTGGCCTTTCCTTTACTCATCTTTTATTTTATCTATGCAATTTCCTTGTCAAATCTTCTGGGCTTCACTGATCTTTCCCAACAAAGTGGACTGAATTTCCAAGGCTACAACAAAACCTCCCGGAACTATCTTCAAGCGAAGTTCTCGGAGATCATCGGCTAACTCCTGAGGTAATCCTCCGGTTATGAGAGTATTGACATAACTCTTGCGGCTCAAAGCATCTGCCACGACATTGGCCTTTCCGGGATGATAATGCAGTTTCATGTCATAATCCTTTATAAGCTCCAACCATCCCCTATGCATGAGGTTCAACTCCTTCTGCGTGAAGATATAATTCAAACTTTTATGATCCGTGTAAACATCACAATGATTTCCGATAAGAAAATGTCTCCAGGTCTTGAGAGCATGCACTACGACTGCTAACTCCAAATCATGCGTGGCATACTTTAGCTCATGAGGTCGAAGCCGACGTGAGGCATATGAAATGACTCTTCCTTCTTGCATAAGAACGCCTCCAAGTCCCTGTCGGGAAGCGTCGCAATATACTTGGAAATCCTTGCGTATATTCGGAAGAATTAACACTGGGGTTGTAACCAAACGTTTCTTCAACTCCTGAAAACTAGCCTCACAATCCTCAGTCCATTTAAACTTGGTGTTCTTCTTCAATAACTCCGTCATGGGCTTCGCAATCTTGTAAAAATTCTCAATAAATCTCTGGTAATATCCTGCGAGTCCAAGGAAATTGCGTATCTCTCCAACTGAGGTGGGTGCAATCCATTCAGTGACGTATTGAACCTTGGAAGGGTCTGCTCCTATACCTTCTCCTGATATAACATGTCCGAGGAATCTGACTTCCTTCAACCAAAACTCACATTTGTTGAACTTGGCATATAGTTGATGTTCCCTGAGCTTCTCGAGAACCAAGCGCAAATGTTCCTTGTGTTCTTCTTCATTCTTCAAGTACACCAATATATCATCAATGAACACCACAACAAACTTATCCAAGAACTCCATGAACACCTTATTCGTCATACTCATAAAGTAGGCAGGGGCGTTAGTCAAACCAAAAGACATGACCGTGTACTCATATAGCCCATACCTTGTGGTAAACGTTGTCTTGGGTATATCCTGTTCTCACATCTTTAGCTGGTGATATCCTGATCGAAGATCGATCTTGGAGAAAACTTTAGCTCCCTGCAGCTGGTCAAACAAATCATTGATCATCGGTAGAGGATATTTGTTCTTGATCGTCACCTCATTCAATGCATGATAATCAACAACCATTCTCAAGGATCCATCCTTCTTCTCGACTAGAAGCACTGGGGCTCCCCATGGTGATGAATTTGGTTGAATATAACCTTTCCTCAATAACTCCTTAATCTGCTTCTTAATTTCCTCCAGATCATTTGTGGGCATCTGATACGGTCTCTTGGATATTGGTCTGGTGCATGCCAACAGCTCAATCAAAAACTCTATGTCTCGGTCTGGTGGCATGCCTGGTAATTCCTCCGGGAATACATCGGGATAGTCCTTCACAACTGGCACTTCCTCCTGAACAACTCCCGAGAGTGAATTTACTTGAGTCCTCCTTGGCGCATGCCTAGACACATACTTGATCTGTTTTCCCTCTGGGGTGGTGAGAAGAATTGACTTACTAGCACAATCGATGGTTCCCCCATACTTGGATAGACAATCCATGCCTAGTATCACATCCAATCCTTGTGATTCCAGAATAATGAGATCTGTGGGAAAAGCGTGCCTACCTATAGTTAACGACAACTGAAAACATCCATCGCTAGCCATATACTCCGCTCCTGGTGAGCTTACTAACATAGGTGTCTTAAGGGCTATGGTTGGCAACTTAAACTTGTCCACAAATCCCCTTGATATGTATGAATGCGATGCACCAGTGTAAAAAAGAACAAGGGTTGTAAATGACTTAATCAAAAACTTATATTACCAGTAACTGCATCAGGCTATTCGTCAACTTCCTCCATGTTGACGTGATTCACCTGCCCTCTGGTGAAGGGATTGGGCTTATTTCCTAAGCTTCCATTGCCATTACCATTATTTGCCCCAGGACAGTCATTGACGTAGTGTTCGGTCGTCCCGCACTTGAAACAAGTAATGTTACTTAGATCCTTCTTGGTAGGGGTGGCTGGGTTGGAACGACTCTGACTGATGTTTCCTCCACTCCCATTTCCATTCTTAGGGCCACTGTGGTTGTGTGAATTTCCTCCATTTGAGAATGGCCTCCATGGTTATGCCCTCCATGGGTATGAGTGTGTCCTCCTGAGTACGGGGGATAGCGGGGTTTCTGCTGAGCTCCAGAGTTGTACTTCACATGTCCATACTTCCGCTTGCGGTTCTCTATCTGCTGCTGCTTGCCGTCAATCATGAGGGCCCTATCTACCAGCTCCTGGTAGTTGGTGAATATTGCCACCGTCAACTGCATACGCAGCTCATCATTCAGTCCTTTAAGAAACTTCTTCTGCTTCGTGGCATCTATGGCCACATCATCTGGGGCGTAGCATGCTAACTTGCTGAACTCATCCACGTATCGCACCACAGTATGATTCCCCTGGCGTAAGTTGCAGAACTCATGCTTCTTCAAACTCATGGCTCTAGCTGAGACATGTGCGATGCGGAAGGCCTGCTGAAACTGATCCCATGTAACATTGGCCACAGGGAAGGTGATGGTGTAGTTCTCCCACCATGAGGTTGCGGGTCCATCAAGCTGATGTGCGGCAAAACGCACCTTCTCTGCATTCGTGCAACCAGCAGTTGTTAGCTCTCTTCCGATCTTGCGGAGCCAATCATCAGCAACAATCGGCTCGGTGCTGCTAGAGAACACCGGTGGATTCAACCTTAGGAAACGGGCTAGGTTGTCAACTGGGGGTGGTGGCGGTGGGTTGTTGTTGTTGTTGTTGCCTTGGTTCTGGATGAGCAACTACATCAAGGCATTCTGCTGTTGGATCAACTAGGTGAGCTCCGGCGGGAAAATGAATCCGGGGTCACATCTCGGAGGCATCTGATAGGTTAGAGGGGTGAGAACAGAATAGAATAGGGTCTAATGAGAGATTTCACTACCCATATGCACATGAGACAAACATATTCAATCCACACCACTCAATTCAAACAAGATTCATACAATCGATCTAAGCTACTATTACAAGATCTCGCGAACGATTTCTAACTACTTGGAAGGATTCTAATAGTAATATGGTGGTCGACTAGAAATTTTGATCGGTGGAAGACTCCATAATATCTGCTCCAACTTCGTCTTAAAAATCATCACTGTCTTTTTCATCATCACTGTCGGTGTCTGTGTCATCCAGTATGATGTAGTCTTCAGAACAAATGTCCACTTTAGGTTCTGGTTTCACCACAGATATTCCTATCTTCTTCCTCAGGTCTTCATTCTGCTCCAGTAGCACAGCAATTCCCTCTTTGTATCCATTGCGAGTTGCCTTGAGTTCCTCTTCTAGTTCCATATTTAGGCTCATCACCTTCTTGGTATCTATCATGTTAGTGCACATCTGATTCTCATATCGACGAATGTGTTGGCTCATCTCTTGTATGTAGGCCGCAATAGATCCATCTTTCCTGGTGCGGATCATCTCCCATTGCTCATCCCAGCGTCCACATATTTGATAGACGGTGTCTTTAAGATCCTTGTTGTACACCTCGCCTATGCGTCCAATGGTGATGTGGGCGGCCATACTCTTTCCTAAGCTCCAGGTTGGTGCATCAAAGGAAAACTCGATGGGCTCGGTAATTGGTGCAAAAGTCCTTCCAGGAACACGAACTTGAATCGTCCAGCACTCCTCTTTTGGTAAATTTGCAGTGAAGGCTCCGGTGAAGCTTGGTATGCCGATGTTCAGGTATTTAGTGACTTCCTTCAAGTGTCGTCTGAAAGGGGTGTCGTCATCCGGCTGAGTGAACTTGTTCATGGGGTCCGACATCTATAGAGTAGAAATAGAGAAGAATTATAAATGACTAGAGAAGAGTATCTCGTGGCTTTTTCCCGCGTCCTACAGTCAGCGTGTGCTCTGATACCATCTTGTAGCGACCTGATCCCAATGGATCTAAGTCTCTGTGCTTAAGTGTCATCCTTGGATCGGTATGCTGACAGACACAGTACTCGAGGAATTATAACAGAGTTCAATCACACACTTATTACATCAAGGTCCTCATAAAGAGTATTTATTACAATAATATGGCTGAAGGCCATCTAACAAAAATAATTGAGGAATCTTCAAAGATAAATGAGTCCATCCAACTCCACAGCAAAACTAAGTGCAAGACAACAACCTATCACACCTTAATCCTCGTCTGAAAACTTTGCAACATGAGACGTTGCAGCCGTGTAGGTCAGCACATGGAATATGCTGGCAAGATCACACTATAGATCAATGATGAATGATAACTATCTCTACATGCATATTTGGCTGGTGGAGGCTCTAAGTTTAACGTTTGGATAAAGCTAATTTTTTCCTACAACAAAGGAAAAAAATTATTTACTACCAAGTTTATGCCATTATTGAGAAGGTTCCTCCAACTCAATCCCAAAATTACCATTTATAAAATAATAACCCAACAAATTCATTAAGTAAAGTGATGATATCAGCCAATAATTCAAATACCAGAAACTCAAAATGTCCATAACCGGGGACACGGTAAATCATGATTTGTTTGTACACTCTATAGAGGTTTGCGCACTTTTCCCCACAAGACTCAACCGCATCCATGATCGGAAGATCAAGACATAGCCTTTCTGAAGAGGTCCCCTTAACCGATAGATAGGCCGATACACCTACAATTCCCCTACATCTGCTAGCCCATCCTGGAAAGGTTTCCCACAACTTACTTAACTATGCCAGAGCCCATAATGGCTTGTGGCTGCACACGGAAGTTTCTAGGCATGAAATATCATATGATCCCTTTGAGCCTGGGTGGCATTCCATAGGATGATCACACGGGTACCCCCGGATCTCCTAGGATAACACTGGATTCCCCAGGTGCCCACAACCAATCCACCCAGATGTGTATTAAAGTAGCCACCTTAAGTTTCCCTTAGTTATTATCTCTCACAACTTGCATGATTCTCACATACCAATTCCCGTCTACGAGCATGGCTAAGCAATATGAGCATAACGTATATTCCCGGGGTATGAACCATAGAGAAGTTGGAATACAGTAGGTTTAACACCAATATAAATAAAGAATGAATTCATTACAGTATCTTGAAGTGGTGGTTTGTTTTCTTATACTAACGGAGCTCATGAGATTTTCTGTCGAGTTTTGTGTTGTGAAGTTTTCAAGTTTTTGGGTAAAGGTTTGATGGATTTTGGACTAAGGAGTGGCAAGAGCCTAAGATTGGGGATGCCCATGGCACCCCAAGGTAAAATTCAAGGAAAACCAAAAGCCTAAGCTTGGGGATGCCCCGGAAGGCACCCCCTCTTTCGTCTTCGTCCATCGGTAACTTTACTTGAGGCTATATTTTTATTCACCACATGATATGTGTTTTCCTTGGAGCGTCTTGTATGATTTGAGTCTTTGCTTTTTAGTTTACCACAATCATCCTTGCTGTACACACCTTTTGGAGAGACACACATGAATCGGAATTTATTAGAATGAGCTAGATAATTTTGCTCTAGTGCTTCACTTATATCTTTTTAAGAGCACGGTGGTGGTTTTATTTTATAGAAATTATTGATCTCTCATGCTTCACTTATATCAATTTGAGAGTCTTTTAGAACAGCATGGTAATTTGCTTTGGATATAAAATTAGTCCTAATATGATAGGCATCCAAGATGGGTATAATAAAAACTTTCGTATAAAGTGCATTGAATACTATGAGAGGTTTGATACTTGATGATTGTTTTGAGATATGAATATGGTAATATTAGAGTCATGCTAGTTGAGTAGTTGTGAATTTGAGAGATACTTGTGTTAAAGTTTGTGATTCCCGTAGTATGCACGTATGGTGAACCGTTATGTGATGAAGTCAGAGCATGATTTATTTATTGATTGTCTTCCTTATGAGTGGCAGTCGGGGACGAGCGATGGTCTTTTCCTACCAATTATCCCCCTAGGAGCTTGCGCGTAGTACTTTATTTCTATAACTAATATATTTTTGCAATAAGTATGTGAATTCTTTATGACTAATGTTGAGTCCATGGATTATACGCACTCTCACCCTTCCACCCTTGCTAGCCTCTCTAGTACTGCACAACTTTCACCGGTACCATAAACCCACCATATATCTTCCTCAAAACAGCCACATACCTACCTATTATGGCATTTCCATAGCCATTCCGAGATATATTACCATGCAACTTTCCACCATTCCGTTTATTATGACACACTTCATCATTGTCATATTGCCTTGCATGATCATGTAGTTGACATCATATTTGTGGCAATGCCACCGTTCATAATTCTTTCATACATGTCACTCTTGATTCATCGCATATCCCGGTACACCGCTGGAGGCATTCACATAGAGTCATATTTTTGTTCTATTATCGAGTTGTAATTCTTGAGTTGTAAGTAAATAAAAGTGTGATGATCATCATTATTAGAGCATTGTCCTAGTAAGGAAAGGATGATGGAGACTATGATTCCCCCACAAGTCTGGATGAGACTCTGGACGAAAAAAAAGAGGCCATAATAAAAGAAAAAGGCCCAAATAAAAAAATAAAAAAAGAGAGAGAAAAAGAGAGAAGGGACAATACTACTATCCTTTTACCACACTTGTGCTTCAAAGTAGCACCATGATCTTCATGATAGAGAGTCTCCTATGTTGTCACTTTCTTATACTAGTGGGAATTTTTCATTATAGAACTTGGCTTGTATATTCCAATGATGGGCTTCCTCAAAATGCCCCAGGTCTTCGTGAGCAAGCAAGTTGGATGCACACCCATTTAGTTTATTTTTAAGCTTTCATACACTTATAGCTCTAGTGCATCCGTTGCATGGCAATCCCTACTCACTCACATTGATATCTATTGATGGGCATCTCCATAGCCCGTTGATACGCCTAGTTGATGTGAGACTATCTTCTCCTTTTTTTGTCTTCTCCACAACCACCATTCTATTCCACCTATAGTGCTATATCCATGGCTCACGCTCATGTATTGCGTGAAGATTGAAAAAGTTTGAGAACGTCAAAAGTATGAAACAATTGCTTGGCTTGTCATCGGGGTTGTGCATGATTTAAATATTTTGTGTGGTGTAGATAGAGCATAGCCGGACTATATGATTTTGTAGGGATAACTTTCTTTGGCCATGTTATTTTGAGAAGACATAATTGCTTAGTTAGTATGCTTGAAGTACTATTATTTTTATGTCAATATTAAACTTTTATCTTGAATCTTGCGGATCTGAACATTCATGCCACAATAAATAGAATTACTTTGAAAAATATGTTAGGAAGCATTCCACATCAAAAGTTCTGTTTTTATCATTTACCTACTCGAGGACGAGCAGGAATTAAGATTGGGGATGCTTGATACGTCTCCAATGTATCTATAATTTTTTATTGTTCCATGCTACTATATTATCTGTTTTGGATGTTTAATGGGCTTTATTATGCACTTTTATATTATTTTTGGGACTAACCTATTAACCGAAGGCCCCGTGCAAATTGATGTTTTTTGCCTATTTAAGTGTTCCATAGAAAAGGAATATCAAATGGAATCCAAATGGAATGAAACCTTCACGAGGATCTTTTTGGAACAAACATGATCCAGGAGACTTGGAGTGGACGTCAAGGAAGCAGCGAGCGGTCACGAGGTAGGAGGGCGCGCCCAGGGGGCCAAGCGCGCCCCCACCCTCGTAGGCCCCTCGCAGCTCCACCGACCTACTTCTTTCGCCTATATATACTCATATACCCTGAAAACATCCAGGAGCACCACGAAACCCCATTTCCACCGCCGCAACCTTCTGTACCCGTGAGATCCCATCTTGGGGCCTTTTCCAGCGCTCTGCCGAGGGGGGAATCGATCACGGAGGGCTTCTACATCAACACCATAGCCTCTCTGATGATGTGTGAGTAGTTTACCACAGACCTTCGGGTCCATAGTTATTAGCTAGATGGCTTCTTCTCTCTCTTTGTATCTCAATACAAAGTTCTCCTTGATTCTCTTGGAGATCTATTCGATGTAATTCTTTTTGGAGTGTGTTTGTCGAGATCCCATGAGTTGTGGGTTTATGATCAAGATTATCTATGAACAATATTTGGTTCTTCTCCGAATTCTTATATGCAAGATTTAAATATCTTTGCAAGTCTCTTAGAATTATCAGTTTGGTTTGGTGTACTAGATTGATCTTTCTTGCAATGGGAGAAGTTCTTAGCTTTGGGTTCAATCTTGCGGTGTCCTTTCCCAGTGACAGTAGGGGCAGCAAGGCTGAAAGTGCAACTATCCCTAGGTGGTTTTGGTAATTCATAACAACATATAGCTCATTGAGCTAATGCTATTCCAAGATGATTATTTCAGGAAAGCTCAATGATTGGCATGGCATGGATGTGAAAGTGGAACCCTCAAAATGCTAAGGACAAAGGATTGGCTCAAGCTCAAAAGCTCAAGACTCTTCATTTTATATTTTAGTGATCCAAGATCACATTAAGTCTTTAGGAAAAGCCAATACTATTAAGGAGGGATGAGGTGTTGCTTAATGAGCCTCTTGCTTCATGTGCTTAGTGATATGCTCCAAAACCCTCAACTACTTTCCCATATCCACATATGACCTAAACCCTAAGCCAAACTCGGTCCTACTGATTCTTCCTATCCGGCGCCACCGAGTTTCACTTGTCATTAGCCACTGCCAAACCCTAGCAATTCGGTTCTACCGATAAGGATCTCGGTCTCACCGAGATGGGGTTGCAAACTCTATGTTTCCCTTTCGTAACTTTTCGGTCTCACCGAAAGAGCGAATCGGTCCCACCGAGATTGCAATGTAAACTCAGTGTTTCCCCTTTGTAACTTTTCGGTCTCACCGAGTTCCACTCGGTCTCACCGAAAGAGCAAATCGGTCCCACCGAGTTTGCCTGACCAACTCTCTGGTTAGCTAATTACCAAATTTGGTCTCACCGAGTTTGTGTAATCGGTCTCACCGAGATTACGTTATGCCCAAACCCTAACCATATCGGTCCTACCGAGTTGCATGTCAGTCCCACCGAAAATCACTAACGGTCACTAGGTTTACATTTTCGGTCCGACCGAGTTCATAGATTCTGTCCCACCGAGATTGGAAAACCGTGTAACGGTTGGATTTTGTGTGGAGGCTATATATACCCCTCCACCTCCTCCTCATTCGATGAGAGAGCTATCAGAACACACACACCATTCTAACTCATATGTTCTGAGAGAGAACCACCTACTCATGTGTTGAGACCAAGACATTCCATTCCTACCATATGAATCTTGATCTCTAGCCTTCCCAAGTTGCTTTCCACTCAAACCTTCTTTCCACCAAATCCAAATCCTATGAGAGAGAGTTGAGTGTTGGGGAGACTATCATTTGAAGCACAAGAGCAAGGAGTTCATTACCTACACACCATTTGTTACTTCTTGGAGAGTGGTGTCTCCTAGATTGGCTAGGTGTCACTTGGGAGCCTCCGACAAGATTGTGGAGTTGAACCAAGGAGTTTGTAAGGGCAAGGAGATCGCCTACTTCGTGAAGATCTACCGCTAGTGAGGCAAGTCCTGTGTGGGCGATGGCCATGATGGGATAGACAAGGTTGCTTCTTCGTGGACCCTTTGTGGGTGGTTGCTTCTTCGTGGACCCTTCGTGGGTGGAGCCCTGTGTGGACTCGCGCAACCGTTACCCTTGGGTGGAGCCCTGTGTGGACTCGCGCAACCGTTACCCTTCGTGGGTTGAAGTCTCCATCAACGTGGATGTAGGATAGCACCACCTATCCGAACCACGGGAAAAACATCCATGTCTCCAATAGCGTTTGAATTCTCCAAACCCTTCCCTTTACATTCTTGCAAGTTGCATGCTTTACTTTCCGCTGCCTATATACTCTTTGCATGCTTGCTTGAATTATGTGATGATTGCTTGACTTGTCCTAAATTAGCTAAAATCTGCCAAGAACTAAAATTGGGAAAAGGTTAAGTTTTTATTTGGTCAAGTAGTCTAATCACCCCCCTCTAGACATACTTTCGATCCTACAAAGGCACGTATTTTATTGTTGCCATCGAGGATAAAAAGGTGGGGTTTATATCATATTGCTTGAGTTTATCCCTCTACATCATGTCATCTTATGAACCTAATACTCTAGATGCATGCTAGATAGTGGTCAATGTGTGGAGTAATAGTAGTAGATGCAGAATCGTTTCAGTCTACTTGTCACGGACATGATGCCTATATACATGATCTGTTCTTATGAACCTAATACTCTAGATGCATGCTAGATAGCGGTCAATGTATGGAGTAATAGTAGTAGATGCAGAATCGTTTCAGTCTACTTGTCACGGACATGATGCCTATATACATGATCATGCCTAGATATTCTCATAACTATTCGCTTTTCTATCAATTGCTTGACAGTAATTTATTCACCCATCGTAGATTATGCTATCTTGAGAGAAGCCACTAGTGAAACCTATGGCCCCCGGGTCTATTCTCCATTATATTATTTCCCCGTTAACTAGTTATTTCTGTCGTCGTTTATCTTGCAATCTTTACTTTTCAATCTATACAACAAAAATACCAAAAATATTTATCTTATTATCTTTATCAGATCTCACTTTTTCAAGTGGCCATGAAGGGACTGACAACCCCTTTATCGCGTTCGTTGCAAGGTTCTTGATTGTTTGTGCAGGTACGAGGGACTTGCCTGTAGTCTCCTACTGGATTGATACCTTGGTTCTCAAAAACTGAGGGAAATACTTAAGCTACTTTGCTGCATCACCCCTTTCCTCTTCAAGGGAAAACCAATGCATGCTCAAGAGGTAGCAGTAACTAATGCATAAAAACTGGGTAATAAAGGGTATGATCAAACTGTCACTTGCCTTGCTAACGATTGGTAAACCCTAGAGATTTGTAGTAACAAGCTCTGCACTCCGGAAAATCTATCATAGACATAAGCACTCAATCATAAGATTCGAAGAAAAGATCTCAGAAAATTTCGAAAATAGGCAAATAACTCTTGCAAATAGAAAACAATTCTCAACAGTATTAAAATTAAGTGTATTAGTTCTTAATAGGAAGTTTACATCAAGAGCTTCGATTTGCAAAAAGAATCAACCAAATCGGAATATGAAACTCAAGTTACGATCAAAAGAAGTTCAAATTCAAATCTATTTGAAATCAAATTTTAAACTTTCAAAAATATGTTTAAGTTGGTTATCTGGATAAAGGGGATCATAACGAAGAAATTGGCATTGGTTTTGTTGGATTTGGACAAACGAGCAAAAAGTTACGAGGGTTTAAAGATCAGGGGCTAATCTGCGAAGAAAATATTCATGGATGGGTCCCTGACCGAAAATAAAAAAGAAAAAGAATAACCTATCGGACAAACGTCCGCTACGGGAGACTAACGGACAAAATCATTCACTACAGAAGCTTAACGAACAAATGTTCGCTAAATAACTAACCGGTTAGTTTTTTAGAGAAAAAACGAAAACCTAAAAAAAATAAACCGGACCGGGCAGTTTACCGGTTCGGGCGGCGGACGACGGCGGCTTCAGGCGATGGGGATCGACGGCGGAGGCTCCACGCGGCGGCGACATGCAGCGCGGGGCGACGGCGGCCAGATGCGAGGCGACGGTGGTGCAGCTTGGGAGGAGGAGAGGAGGTCCGGGGCCAGCCTTATAAAAGGGGGGGGCGATGTGTCTTGGCGAAGGGGCAAAGGCGGCGAGGTGGAGGCCGAGTCGGGCACGGCGGTGGCGGCGTCGTGCGCCGGCCAGACTCCGACGAGGGTCGGGCGGGTGGCGGCTCGACTGGGCGCGGCCCAGTTCGGTCGGCCTGACCTAAAACTTTAAAAAAACAACTTTTCGAGAGAGACGAAAAAATGCGGAAAACATAATAAAAATATTTTTAAAAATTCTAGATAAAATCACATAATTCCCTCCTAATATTTGGACTAATCTGAACATTTTTCTGGACCTAAATGCCTAAAATAAAACAAACATTTTAATACTAATAACAGATAAATAAACTTGCAAATAAAATCAAAATAAAAAATATTCTTATTCAAAATTAAATTTCCAATATTTTTTTGTTGTTTTTGAAGAATTTATATTATCTTCTCTCATTATTTTATTTATTTGAAATTATTGGAAAAAATATTTTGAATAAATCACTTTGATCCAATTTGCCAATTTTGAAAATTCAAAAATGGATTTTTGAGAAAACCTCCAACTCTCTCAATTGGTCCTTGAGTTGCTTAAGGTTTCTAGGATCAAAATTCAAATAAAACATATTCCAAAATGCACAAATGATGAATGCATATGAATGATCTAAATAACACCCAAATTGAAAAATTGGGATGTTACATTTGACCTCTGCAAACCCATTTTTATCAATTTTTCATTAAGATTTTCACCCTCCGAATAATGGGGACGCCTTCTAACTATAGTTGACTCTTCTTCGGTCCCTTTTTCATCAAGTTTAATATAACTAAACAAAGATTCAATTGGTGCACCAATCATTAATATCTTCATCATGATTGTGATAAAACCAGGTGGAATAGCTTTTTCTAAGAATTCTCGCTTAGCCCTCAACCTAGTGGTTCTTTCTTTACTTTTATCCATAGAGACATAAAGAGCTTTAGTGGATTCATTAATATCATGCTTGGGTTGCAAAATTTTAGATTTGTGATTTCCACATCATGAACAATTTTATCCATGCTCCTAGACATATCATCAAGTTTACTCAATTTTTTCTTCTATCATAGTATTGAAAATCTTTTGAGAATTAATAAATTATTTAATTTTACTCTCAAGATCAGAGTTCATCCTATTATTATTATTATAGGAATTCCCATAGGAATTTCCATGATTATTAGAGGAATTTCCAGGAAACTGGCTAGGATTAAAATTACCTCTATAAGCGTTACTACTGAAATTATTTCGTGAGACAAAATTCACATCTACGGGATCATTATTTTTCTCAATAAAAGTGGAAAATGGCTCATCCTTAGGATCATTATGATCACTTTTACTAGCAACCATTTTCATAAGCGCATCTATTTTATCACTCAAAGTACCAATTTCTTCAACATAATTCACTTTTTTTACTTGTAGGAGTTCTTTCAGTATGCCATTGTGAATAATTTGCCATAATATTATCAAGCAATTTGGTAACTTCCCCTAATGTTATTTCCATAAAGGCACCTCCCGCGGCGGAATCTAAAAGATTTCTAGAAACAAAGTACAACCCCACATAAAATTTTTGTATGATCATCCACAAACTTAAACCATGAGTAGGGCAATTTCTTATCATTAATTTCATCCTCTCCCAAGATTGGGCAACATGTTCATGCTCAATTTTCTTAAAATTCATAAATTTATTTCCAAGAGAAATAATTCTCATGGGAGGGAAATACTTGGCAATAAAAGAATCCTTACACTTATCCCAAGAATCAATAATATTTCGTGGCAAGGATGAACACCAAGTTTTAGCACGATCTCGTAGTGAGAATGGAAATAATTTTAATTTGACAATACCATTATCCACATCTTTTTTTTGCATATCACACAATTCAACGAAATTGTTAAGATGGGATGCGTCATCTTCATTAGGACTACCAGAAAATTGTTCTTTCATAACAAGATTTTGCAAAGCGGCATTAATATCACAAGACTCCGCACTAGTGGCGGGAGGAGCAATCAGAGTACTAATAAAATCATTATTATTAGTATTTGAAAATCCACAAAATTTTGTATTTTCTTGAGACATCATGACAAAGCAAGCAAACAAGCAAAAAGGCAAATGGAAAATATTTCTGTGTTTTTGTGAAAATGTTTTAGAAGTGGGGGAGAAAAAAACGAGAGGCAAATGGCAAATAAAGTAAATGCAAGGAGATTAAATTTTATGCAATGGTACTTGATAGATGTGGATGATGTCTCCCCGGCAACGGTGCCAGAAATTGTTCCTGCTACTTGTGAGCTGTGTTGGGATTTCACTGAAGAGGAGAGGATGATGCAGTATAGTAGAGATAAGTATTTCCCCAGTTAAGAACCAAGGTTATCAATCTAGTAGGAGAACCAAGCAACACCTTGTTAGCAGTACCTACACACAAATAACAAATACTTGCTCCCACCCAACACAAACAAGGGGTTGTCAATCCCTTGGTGGTTAATTGCAAGGATAAAATCTCATACTGATACATAGATAAATAAATCACAAAAAAAATAAAGTAAATAAAATTGCAGCAAGATATTTTTGGATTTCAATATATGATAAAAAATAGATCCAGGGGCCATGGTTTTCACTAGAGACTTCTCTCTTGAACATAGCATACGGTGGGTAAGCAAATTACTATTGGGCAATTGATAGAAAAGTGAATAATCATGACGATATCCAAGGCAATGATCATGTATATAGGCATCACGTCTGAGACAAGTAGACCGACTCCTGCCTGCATCTACTACTATTACTCCACACATCGACCGCTATCCAGCATGCATCTAGAGTATTAAGTTTGTAAAGAACGGAGTAACGTGACATGATGTAGACAAAGTAAACTCAAGAAATATGAATAAACCCCACCGATTTATCCTTAATGGAAACAATACAAATATGTGTCTTGTCCCCTTCTATCACTAGGATATAGATCACCGCAAGATTGAACCCATCACAAAGCACCTCTCCCATTTCAAGATAAATAAATCTAGTTGGCCAAACCAAATCAATAGATCGGAGAGAAATACAAAGCTATAATAATCATGCATAAAAGAGTTCAGAGAAGACTCAAATAATATTAATGGATAATTTGATCATAAACTCACAATTCATCGGATCCCAACAAACACAAGGAAAAAAGATTACATCAAATAGATCTCCAAGAACATCAAGGAGAACATTGTATTCAAGATCAAAGAGAGAGAAGAAGCCATATAGCTACTAGCTATGGACCTACAGTTCTGTGGTAAACTACTCACACATCATCGGAGGGGCAGCAAGGTTAATGTATGATGTCTGCTAGAACTACGTCGGTATTTCCCCAAAGAGGAAGGGATGATGCAGCACAACGACATTAGGTATTTCCCTCAGTGATGAGACCAAGGTTATCAAACCAGTAGGAGAACCAAGCAACACTACGTAAACATCACCTTCACACAAATAACAAATACTCGCAACCCGGCGTGTTAAAGGGGTTGTCAATCCCTTTCGGGTAACGGCGCCATAAATTGGCAAACGGACGTGATAAAAATATGATAGATGGGATAAATAGATCTCAAATAAAATAGATTGCATCAAGGTATTTTGGTATTTTTGGTTTAATAGATCTAAAAATAAAATCAAAGGAAAATAGATCGCAAAGGCAAATATATTAAAGAAGAGACCTGGGGGCCGTAGTTTTCACTAGTGGCTTCTCTCGAGAAAAAAAGCAAACGGTGGGTGAACAAATTACTGTTGGGCAATTGATAGAACTTCAAATAATCATGACAGTATCTAGGCAATGATCATTATATAGGCATCACGTCCAATATTAGTAGACCGACTCCTGCCTGCATCTACTACTATTACTCCACACATCAACCGCTATCCAGCATGCATCTAGTGTATTAAGTTCATGGAGAAATGATGTAATGCAATAATAACGATGACATGATGTAGACAATATCTATTTATGCAGAAATAGGCCCCATCTTGTTATCCTTAATGGCAACGATACATACGTGTTGGGTCCCCTTCTGTCCCTGGGATCAAGCACCATAAGATTAAACCCATCACAAAGCACCTCTTCCCATTGCAAGATAAATAGATCAAGTTGGCCAAACCAACCCAAATATCGGAGAATAAATAAGAGGCTATAAGCAATCATGCATATAAGAGATCAAAGAAGACTCAAATAACTTTCATGGATAAAAAGAGATAGATCTGATCATAAACTCAAAGTTCATCGGATCCCAAGAAACACACCAGAAAAGAATTACATCATATGGATCTCCAAGAGACCATTGTATTGAGAATCAAATGAGAGAGAGGACACCATCTAGCTACTAACTACGGACCCAAAGGTCTACAAAGAACTACTCACCCATCATCGGAGAGGCACCAATGGACATGATGAACCCCTCTGTGATGGTGTCTAGATTGGGTCTGGTGTTTCTGGAACTTGTGGCAGCTGGAATTGATTTTCGTCGACTCCCCTAGGGTTTCTGGAATATTGGAGCATTTATAGAGTAAAGAGGCGGTCTGGGGGGCACCCGAGGTGGGCACAGCCCACCAGGCGCGCCCTGGTGGGTTGTGTTCCCCTCGGAGCACCCCCCAGGCGCTTCTCTGGCCCATTGGATGTCTTCTGGTCCAAAAAAATCCACAAAAAGTTTCACTGTGTTTGGACTCCGTTTGGTATTGATTTCCTACGATGTAAAAAACATGCAAAAAACAGCAACTGGCACTTGGCACTATGTCAATAGGTTAGTACAAAAAAAGATATAAATTGATTGTAAAATGATTATAGAACATCCAAGAATGATAATATAACAGTATGGTACAATAAAAAATTATAGATACATTGGAGACATATCAGCATCCCCAAGCTTAATTCATGCTCGTCCTCGAGTAGGTAAATGATAAAAACAGAATTTTTTATGTGGAATGCTCCCTAACATGTCATCTCATTTTATTTTTAGCATGGACATTTGGAGTTTCATACGATTCAAAGCAATAGTCTAGTTTTGGTATGAGACTTAAATACTCAAGCATATCAACAAGCAACCATGTCTTTCAAAATATCAATGCTAAAATAAGTTATCCCTAGCCCATCATGCTCAATCATTGATCCATTCATGAAACACACTCGCATATTAGCTACACCCAATGCTCAAGTACGATCATAGTGCCCCCTAGTTGGTGCTTTATAAGAGAAGATGGAGACTCAAATTAAAAATAAAAATTTCATAAAGTAAAAGAGAGGCCCTTCGCGGAGAGAAGTAGAGAATTTTAGAGGTGCCAGAGCTCAAAGCGAAAATTGAGAGATAAAAACATTTTGAGAGGCATACTTTTCCCACCAACGAAAACGACTTAGAGTTCCCCACACTTTCCATGCTAGATATATCATAGGCGGTTCCCAAACAGAAATAAAAGTTTATTCCTTTTTCCATCATACTTTCACTTTCCATGGCTAGCCCTATTCACGGGTGCCTTCCATACCAACACTTTCCAAGGAATTTATTATTTGACAACACAAAGTAAATTCATTTTTCATTTCGGGACTGGTCATCCCTAATACCTTTGCCTTACTCTCGTGCAATGCCAAGTGAATAAACACTCATCGTGAGAATAACACATCTAGCATGGAAAATATCGGCCACCCCACACCGCCTCGCGAGCGGTACGAGCACACAAAAGAGAAATTTATTTTGAAAATTAGAGATGGCACATACAAATTTTCTTAGAAAGGCAAAAGAATACCACATATAGGTAGGTACAGTGGACTCATATGGCAAAAATGGTTTAAACGATTTTGGATGCACAAGTAGTGGTCAGACTTAGTACAAAATGAAGGCTAGCAAAAGATTGAGAAGCTACCAACCAAGAAATGAATAATCTCATAAGCGAGCATTAAGCATAATTAACACCGAATAATGCACCACAAGTAGGATGTAATTTCATTGCACAATTCTTGACATCCGTGCTTGCATAGGGAATCACAAACCTTAACACCAATATTCTTACTAAAGCATAATTACTCATCAACATGACTCACGTATCACATCATCATATCTCAAAACTATTACAAGGAACCCAGTTTATTTTGTCCAATGATCTTCATGAAAGTTTTTTATTATACCCTTCTTGTATATCTATCACTTTGGAAGTAATTTGCATGTGTTGCTTTTGATAAGCTCAAACAAATATAAGTGAAGATCATGAGCATAATATTTCTTTCTCTAAAATTAATTTAAGTGAAGCAAGACAAAATTTATTAAAAATTTATAACTCTCAAATAAATATAAGTGAAGCATGAGAGCATTTCTTGAAAAATACTAAAGCACACCATGCTCAAAAAGATATAAGTGAAGCACTAGAGCAATTCCATAGCTCATAAATATTTAAGTGAAGCATAGAGAGCAATTCTAACAAGTCATGGCATAATTTTGGCTCTCTCAAATAGGTGTGTACAGCAGGGATTCAAGACTTAAAACACAAACCAAAACAAGCAAAGACTCATATCATACAAGACGCTCCAAGCAAAACTAATAGTATGTGATGAATAAAAATATAGTTTCGAGTAAAATACCGATGGTCGTTAGAAGAAAGAGGGGATGCCACTCGGGGCATCCCCAAGCTTAGTTGCTTTCTTCTCTTTGTATAATAGCTTTGGATGCCATGGGAAACCTCAAGCTTAGACTCTTCTTACTCCTTATTCCTTCATCCATCGTAAGATAACCCAAAACTTGAAAACTTCAATCACACAAAACTCAACAAAACCTTCGTCAGATCCGTTAGTATAAGAAAACAAAAGACTACTATAAGTGATGTTGCAAACCAATTCATATTTTATTCTTGCATTATATCTACCATATTCCAACTTTTCTATGGGAAAAACTCTTCAAAGAAAACCATAGAATCATCAAAACAAGCACACAACACAAAGAAAACAAAATCTGTCAAAAAACAGAACAGTCTGTAGCAATGTGGATATTTAGAATACTTTTGTAACTCCAAAAATTCAGAAAAATTAGGACGACCTCAGAAATTTGTATATTAATCTCCTGCAAAAAGAATTGGTATTTTACCGCACACTGGTCAAAAATGAAAATTATTTTCGTGAGCGCAAAAGTTCTTATTTTTCAGCAAGATCAAGTCAACTATCACCCAAGAAGATCCTAAAGGGTTTACTTGGCACAAAAACTAATTAAAACAAAAAAACACAATCATAGCAGTAGCATAATTGTTCTAACACTCAAGAACAGGAAGCAAAAGACAAAAAAATTATTCATTGGGTTGCCTCCCAACAAGCACTATTGTTTCACGCCCCTAGCTAGGCATAAAGCAAGGATCTAACTTTTGTCATCTTTGTTTCTAGATCCATAAGATGCGCTCATGATTGATTCATATGGAGGACTAATTCTTGTTCTAGGTAAGTGTTCCATATCCTTCCTTAATGGAAATTGGAACTTAATATTGCCTTCTTTCATATCAATCACGGCACCGATAGTGCGTAAAATCGGTCTACCAAGAATAATTGGACAAGATGGATTGCAAACAATATCAAGAACAATAAAATATATGGGCACATAATTCCTATTTACAATAATAAGAACATCATTAATTCTTCCCATAGGCTTTTTAATAGTAGAATCCGCCAAGTGCAAATTTAAAGAACACTCTTCAATATCGGTAAGACCAAGCACATCACATGAAGATTTTGGAATTGTAGAAACACTAGCACCCAAGTCACATAAAGCAAAACACTCATAATTTTTAATCTTAACTTTTATAGTAGGTTCCCACTCATCATGTAATTTTCTAGGAATTGAAACTTCTAATTCCAACTTTTCTTCCAAAGATTTCATCAAAGCATCAAAAATATGTTTAGTAAAAGCTTTATTTTGTTCATAAGCATGGGGTAAATTCATCATGGATTGCAACAAATAAATACAATCAATCGAAGAGCAACTATCATAATTAAAGCCTTTGTAATCCAAAAGATGGTCACATCACTAGTTAAAGTTTTGACCTCTTCAAACCCACTTTTATCAATTTTCTCAACAAAATTTTCACCCTCCGAATTATCAGGACGCCATCTAGCTGAAGTTGACTCTTCTTTAGTCCCTTTTTCATCAATCTTAATTTTACTAAACAAGGAATCAATAGAAGAAATACCAAACATTTTAAGATCTTCATCACTTTTATGAAAGCAATCACTAGAAAACGTTTTTTTTCTAAAAATTCTCTTCTAGCTCTAAGCATAGTGGTTCTTTTCTTACTTTCATCTATAGAAACATAAAGAGCTTTAATAGATTCCTCAATCTTAGGCACAAAAATTTCATCTTGAGGTTTTCTACATCATGAGAAATTCTATCAACACTTCTAGACAAATCATCAATCTTATTCAACTTTTCTTCCATTGTAGTATGAAAATCTTTTGAATGTTGATAAATTCTTTAATATTATTCTCAAGATCAGAGGTGTTCCTATTATTATTATAAGAAGGATTACCATAGGAATTACCATAATTATTAGAGGAATTACTAGGAGAAGGCCTAGGATTAAAATTACCTCTATAATCATTGTTATTCAAAATTTTTCGCGAGATAAAATTCACATCTATGGCATCACTATTTTTCTCAATCAAAGTAGACAAAGGCACATCATTAAAATCAATAGGATCACTTTTTACTAGCAACCACTTTCATAAGAGCATCAACTTTTTCACTCAAAGAAGAAATTTCTTCAACCGAATTAACTTTTTTTTACTAGTAGGAGCTCTTTCGGTATGCCATTGTGAATAATTTGCCATAATATTATCAAGCAATTTGGTAGCTTCACCCAAAGTAATTTCCATAAAAGTACCACCCGCGATGGAATCCAAAAGATTATGAGAAACAAAATTCAACCCCTCATGAATTTTTTGTATGATCATCCAAAGATTTAACCCATGAGTTGGGCAATTCCTTAACATCATTTTCATCCTTTCCCAAGATTGTGCAACATGCTCATGCTCAAGTTGCTTGAAATTCATGATCTGGGTTCTAAGGGAAATATTTTTTGCGTGCGGAAAATACTTAGTAATGAAAGCATCTTTGCACTTATCCCAAGAATCGATACTATTGCGAGGCAAAGAAGAAAATCAATTTTTTGCACGATCTCGCAAAGAAAACAGAAATAATTTCATCTTCACAACATCATTGTCCACATCTTCTTTTCTTTTGCATATCGCATAATTCCATGAATGTGTTAAGATGGGACGCGCCATCATCATTAGGAGTACCAGAAAAATGATCTTTCATAACAAGATTCAGCAAAGCGGTATTAATATCACAAGACTCCGCACTAGTGGCGAGAGGAGCAATCGGAGTGCCAATAAAATCATTGTTGTTGGTATTGGAGAAATCACACAACTTGGTGTTCTCTTGAGTCATTGTGACTACGCAACAAGATTGCACTCAAAAACAAATCCAGCAAGAAAACGGCGAACGAAAAAGAGGGCGGATAAAACGACATTTTTTGTGAAGTGGGGAGAGGAAAACAAGAGGCAAATGGCAAATAATGTAAATTGCGAGGAGATGAGATTTGTGATTAGGAACCTGGTAGATGTTGATGATGTCTCCCTGGCAATGGCGCCAGAAATTCCTTTTGATGTCTGCTACAACTACATCAGTATTTACCCAAAGAGGAAGGGATGATGCACCACAGCGGTGGCTATCCAGCATGCATCTAGTGTATTAGGTTCATGGAGAAACGGAGTAATGCAATAAGAACGATGACATGATGTAGACAAGATCTACTTATGTAGAAATAGACCCCATCTTGTTATCCTTAATGGCAATGATACATACGTGTCGGTTCCCCTTCTTTCACTGGGATCAAGCACCGTAAGATCGAACCCATCACAAAGCACCTCTTCCCATTGCAAGATAAATAGATCAAGTTGGCCAAACAAAACCCAAATATCGGAGAAGAAACACGAGGCTATCACTACTAGGGAAAAGCTTATAGACAGGCGCTTACTAGTAGCGCGGGTTTATACCCCTCGCTACTCCTACTTACTAGTAGCGCGGTTTTTTACCCCTCGCTGCTACTAAGTTGATAGTAGTAGCGCGGGTGAGGGAGTCCTGGATTAGGGGGTCTCCGGACAGCCGGACTATATCCTTTGGCCGGACTGTTGGACTATGAAGATACAAGATTGAAGACTTTGTCCCGTGTCCGGATGGGACTCTCCTTGGCGTGGAAGGCAAGCTAGACAATACGGATATGTAGATCTCCTCCCTTGTAACCGACTCTGTGTAACCCTAGCCCCCTCCGGTGTCTATATAAACCGGAGGGTTTAGTCCGTAGGACAACAGACAATCATACCATAGGCTAGCTTCTAGGGTTTAGCCTCTACGATCTCGTGGTAGATCAACTCTTGTAATACTCATATCATCAAGAACAATCAAGCAGGACGTAGGGTATTACCTCCATCAAGAGGGCCCAAACCTGGGTAAACATCGTGTCCCCTGCCTCCTGTTACCATCCGCCTTAGACGCACAGTTCGGGACCCCCTACCCGAGATCCGCCGGTTTTGACACCGACATTGGTGCTTTCATTGAGAGTTCCACTATGTCATCACCATAAGGCTTGATGGCTCCTTCGATCATCGTTAGCGATGCGGTCCAGGGTGAGGTTTTCCTCCCCGGACAGATCTTTGTACTTGGTGGCTTCGCACTGCGGGCCAATTCGCTTGGCCATCTGGAGCAGATCGAGAGCTACGCCCCTGGCCATCAGGTCAGGTTCAGAAACTTAAACTACACTGCCGACATCCGCGGAGACTTGATCTTCGACAGATTCGAGCCCTTGTCAGGTGCGTCGCAACGAGCACGACGTAACTCTGCCGTCGAACAGTGTTCAGGAGATCGCATCTACAACTACTCCGGTCATCAATCCGGAGCAAATCGCGCCATCCGAGAGCGGAGGGATAGGCCCCGCCATGGAGGCCGCACTCTCAGTGGCGATAGAGCCGGATACTGACCTCATCCCTTACGAGAGCCGTGTTGCCGAACCACTGAATTCATCTCTTGCCACGGACTCCGAGCCGCTTACATTTGTGCCCGTCGAATCCGACGGGGCACCGATCATGGAGTTCACCTCCGCGGATATCTTTTAGCACTTGCCTTTCGGCGATTTGCTAAATTCATTAAGGTCTCTCTCCCTATCGGGAGAATCTTGGCCGAACTATGCCCGGCTAGAATGGGATGCGGACGGCGAAGAAATCCGCTGCCCACCCACCACCCACTTAGTAGCCACTGTCGACGATTTAACCGACATGCTCGACTTCGACTCCAAAGACATCGACGGTATGGACGACGATGCAGGAGACGAGCAGGAACCATCGCCCACAGGGCGCTAGACCGCTACCTCATCATACGACATATACATGGTGGACACCCCTAAAGAAGGCAATGGAGACGAGACAGCGGAGGATGACCCCTCCAAGAATCAACCCAAGCGACGACATCAGCGGCGCCGCTCTAAGTCCCGCCATAGCAAAAACAACGATAACAGCGCAAGAGAAAATAACACTCCAGTCGACTCCAGAGGAAACGACGACCACATCACCCCGGCGGCAGAGCACGATGAAGCTGCAAGCAGCGAACATAGTATGGATCCGACGTCCGAACACGGCGATGCCGAGGATAACCCTCATCAAACCCCATCTGGGGAGGAAAACAGTCCGGACGAAGATGCACACATCATCCCGGAAATGCACTTGGAGCAAGAGAACCTCCGCAGAAGGCTTATTGCCACAGCGAGGAGTCTGAAGAAGCAGAAGCAAAGGCTTAAGGCCGCACAAAATACACTCAACAGCAGGTGAAACAAAGTGCTCGACAGCGAAGCAAAGTATGGTGGAAGTTACCGCATAAAGAGCTATCCAAAGCACAAGCTGTTACCTGAATTCGACGACGAGGCCTTAAAGCCCACACAGCCAAATAATGAAACGGCCAACCGGCCAGATCCACCACCTTGTGACCGCGATAGAGAGGCTAACAAAGTCACACATAAGTCAACACACGATCTATGTGAGGACTTGCGCCAAAAATCCGGTACGACCAGATCCATCTATGGATCTAGGAAGCGCGCTCCGGCACAAACTCAAAACCAAATATTACAATCGTCTGAACGCCATGGTACGTCCAAGTACAGGGGTGCCGCACACCCCCTATGTTTCACCGATGAGGTGCTGGACCACGAATTCCTAGAAGGATTCAAACTAGTGAACATAGAAGCGTATGACGGGACCACAGACCCTAGGGTCTGGATTGAGGACTTTATCCTCCATATCCATATGGCTCGCGGAGGCGATCTCTATGCCATTAAATACTTGCCCCTCAAGCTTAAAGGACCAGCTCGGCACTGGCTGAAAAGCCTCCCCGAAAACTCAATTGGAAGTTGGGAGGAGCTCGAGGACGCTTTTCGGGCTAATTTTCAAGGGACCTACGTCCGACCTCCGGATGCAGACGATTTAAGTCATATAATTCAACAATCCGGAGAGTCCGCCCGAAAGCTTTGGAACAGGTTTCTCACCAAGAAGAACCAAATCGTCGACTATCCGGACGCCGAAGCCTTAGCAGCTTTCAAACACAGCGTCCGAGACGAATGGCTCGCCAAACACCTCGGCTAAGAAAAACCGAGAACAATGGCAGCTCTAACAAGTCTCATGACCCGCTTCTGCGCGGACGAAGACAGCTGGTTAGCCCGCAGTAGCACCAGCGACCCAAGCACATCCGAAGTCAGGGATGGCAATGGAAAACCACGACGCAATAAAAGCAAGCATCGAAATAAAGAAGATAGCCCAGATAATACGGCGGTAAAAGACGGATTCAGGGGCTCTCAACCAGGTCAGCGGAAAAAGCCTTTCAAAGGCAGCAGAGACGGATCGTCTGGCCTAAACAAGATTCTTGACAAACTATGTCAGATTCATGGCACCCCCAATAAACCTACAAATCACACCCATAGAGAATGTTGGGTCTTCAAGCATGCAGGTAAGCTAAACGCCGAACACAAGGGGGGGGGGGTAGACACCGAGCGAAGACGAGGACGAGCCTTGCCAGAAAAGCACTGGAGGACAGAAAAAATTCCCACCAGAGGTTAAAACAGTCAACATGATCCATGTGACGAAGAGGAGAAGCAAACATGCACTCCGAGACACATGCGCCATAGAGCCCGTCACCCCTAGGTTCAACTCCTGGTTGTCCTGCCCGATCACTTTTGATCGCGGGGATCACGCGACAAGCATCCGGCACGAAGGATTGGCTGCCTTGGTGTTAGAACCAATAATAAACGGATACCATATCACACGAATCCTCATAGACGGCGGCAGTGGTCTAAATCTGATATATCAGGACACAGTCCGCAAAATGGGGATAGACCCGACAAAAATAAACCACTGTACTACTACCTTCAAGGGAGTAATATCAGGCCTAGAGGCCCGCTGCACGGGCTCTCTATTACTAGAGGTTGTATTCGGTTCTTCCGACAACTTCCGAAGCGAAAGGTTAACTTTCTACATCGCTCCATTCCGAAGTGGCTATCAGGCACTACTCGAAAGAGCGGCTTTCGCTCGTTTTAATGCAATCCCGCATTACGCTTCTCTCAAGCTTAAGATGCCCGGTCCACATGGCACCATCACAGTTAGCGGAAAATACTGAGCGTGCTCTACGCGCGGAAGAATGTGCGGCGGCTTTAGCCGCCGGGAACTAGACGGCCTCACCAACCAGAAAAAATGACAGGTCATCAAGACCACGGGCACGGTTAGGCGAGTTCGGTGCACCACTACATATACATGAGATTGGTTTGATGATCAATCCCTCCTAGATGGTACTAGGGGCTTCCCGCGTGTAATCAGGGCTAGTCCGGCTCAACTTGACTTATCTTGAATTTTAACGGTTTATTGATAATAACCAATTTTCTGGCACGACAACTTTCACCTAAGCTCTTCTCTTTTATAGTTGACAATCGTGCTACACCCGTCCAGGACACGGCACAACGGAGACACAGGCGCAGACGTGCAGCAGGGACCTGCTCAAAGGTTTCTTTTTAGATTAAGACCCTGCGCAAACCTTTTTTACTTTCTCTTGTTGTTCACATCCTCCGGATACTCAATACAACCGAGAAGGATGCCGACGTATTGGCATGTGGCCACGTCAGGATATTGCATGTACCTGGACACCCGGGGTTTATTATTAAGGGCATTGTTCAGCCCGGCATACGTTATAAACACCGAATACCTTAGGGAGTGTTCGACGTCGCAAGTTTGGCCTTATATGCATCAGCTCCGAATCATGTCTTTGGTCAAATGTTGGGTTTGCCCGGCTCCCATGTTTTGGTACCTTACGTTCCGCTATATCGGCTAAGGTAGCACTGGGAGAACTATTGCGATTGTGCCCTGGTTCATCCGGATGAGCACCTCAGTAGAGAGAGCCGAAAACTGACTGTCATGATATAGCGCGAGACTGGTCAACCACTCGATGACTTAGCGGAATCTTCGGGATTCCTCCGCATTAACGAAGGGCCGTTTCCCGGTCATGTACGTGTGTGCCCCGTATTCGGACGAGCGCATAAGTACCAGGGGCTATATAGTAGCCCCACCGTCAAACTCCTATGGCTAAGTGAAAGTGTTAAAGCAATATAGTCTGATTGCCTCGTTCGCTGCGCTACCACCTCCTTAATGGACCAAGACGTTGGATCAAGTGTGAATACGTGTTTTTTGCGAACATCCGCGCATTATATGCGTGGGGCGGAAGCCGACGACTGCAAACTTTCAGGTTATATACATATATACATAAACGGCCACACAGGAGGCATCTTAATACTTTCAGGCAAAAGTATAAACACAGCCTTGATAACTCAATAAAACATTGTTTTTACAATGGGAATACATGTCACTAGAACATAATATTCTTCGAGCACCGAGCCTCTATCGAACGAGCGCCTTCAAGAACTTCTTCAAAGTAGTGCTCGGCAGCCACTCGGCCCACTGCCGAACCCTGTGTTGCAACAGTGGTGGCCTCCATCTCTGCCCAGTATGTCTTGACACGGCCAAAGGCCATCCGCGCACCCTCTATGCACGCCGACCTCTTCATAGCATCAATGTGCGGCACAGCACCAAGGAATTGTTGCACCAAACTAAAGTAACTATTCGGCCTTGGCCCTCCTGGCCACAAATGATCCACAACGGACCTCATGGCGAGTCCGGACAACCTATGGAGCTCGGCCCACTCGGCCATTCGCTCATTCAACAACAGCGGACGCACTGGAGGAACTGTGACCAGAATAGCTTTTCCACTTCGCGATCTCCTTAATCCTTGAAGTACTCGGCCGCATCAACAACACTTGCCGCCAAATCCACGTAGGCATCCGCAGAACTCCATAGTTGATCAAGAGGAGCATATTTCGGATCCTCGAACTTAGTCCGCAACAAGAAGGGCTTCCCAGCCATGATATCTGCAGCTTGATGCAGCTCCTCCTTCGTCGCTCTGATTTTAGAGCGGGCTTCCTTGGCTGCTACCATGGCCTTCTCTAGGTCTGTCACCCTCGCTCGGCTTTCTTTTTCAAGAAGCTGGTAACGGTCATCGGCATCTTTCAACTCAATGGCCATCTTGGCTATCCTTTCCTTGCTCTGGCGATGCGTGGACTATTCGGCCCGCGGCTCTTCGACCGCCCTTAGAGCGGCTGCATCGCTATTCCTTGTTTGTTCCTTGGCTCGGGCAAGCTCTGCCTGAAGGGTCTCCACGGTGGTAGCTCCATCTGCAGCACAACATATTAAAGATACCGGCATCCTGCTCCTCTTACTATATGTTGATCACCGGAGAAATCACTTACCCTGTGCCTCATCAAGTCACTTGTTGACAAGCACGATGTCGGCATCTGCCGCATCAAGTTGCCGCTTTAGCTCGGCAAACCCATCAGTCCGGCTAGCCACCGGAGCTTCAGCCACCTGCACATAAAGGCGGTCTGGTTATTACCTGGGACTATGATCCTGTGTTTGCCGCCGTTTTCGACGACAACCAGAGTCTCAGGGGCTACTATCTGCATAGGGCACACCTAACATGTGCGGTACTGTCAAAAACATACACTATGTCACATACCTCAAAGCCTTTCAGCAGAGTCATAAAAGCTTCATGCAATCCGCTTTCAGCGGATGAAATCCTTTCAATTACCGTACCCATTAGCGTACGATGCGCTTCTGAGATGGCCGCTTGCTCCAGAAGATCCTTCAGTGCGTCCGACCGCACACTGTACGGTTCCAGACTCTTTCTGTTGCTCTCTTTAGGAGCCGAATACTGAGGACTCCGGGTGGCCAAGGGGTTACCCTCTGGCCTTGGTGGATCAGGAGAAACCCTCCGCAACGACACTTCAGGGTCGCCCGCCCCATGAGGCGGGGTGGCAGGGGGAGGTGTTTCGCTCTCCATCATCTTCGGAAGAAGATCCCCCGAAGACGAACTCTGTCGAGAAGGGCTATGATCCGAACTACAAGATATAGGCTTCGATTATTGTCTTCAGAAGTAAGGTAGGATATTTTCACTACGAAGTACTTTTCGATTACTTACAGCTCGGTAGAGGGCTGACTCCCTTGCGGACACTGTGCGGCAAGGGCACCCCCCGAGGCAGGACCCTCTGGCAAAGATTTCTTCCCCCGTTTGGAAACCTCTGTTTCCGGATCTCCAGAGGTGGTCCTCTTCCTTCCTCAGGGAGAGGGAATGTCAGACTCTTCTCCCTGGTTATCCTCCTTCGCGGAGGCGCTCGTTCCCCCGGTTGGGACGAGTAATGAGTGAGGATCGCTTTCGGCCTCTTTATTCCCCCCTTTATCTTCCTTCAGGGCACCTGATAAGGCGCCGGCTCCAGCATTCTGTCTAGTACTGGATTGGCCAAGCCCTCGGGAAGGGGGGCCGAACACCTGATCATCTTCACCTTTGTTATCCAGTCCTGGTCGAAGAGCGACTTTTCAGAATGATGTTATGATAAATAAGAGAAGCAGTGTGTTCGGCCATGGGATTACTTACTTGGGTATCCGGGCGATTACAGCTCAGACCCGCATCCTCGGCGGTGTCCGGACACTTTATTTGTGGTCCAAAGAACAACTTGTACATCTCCTCCAGCGTCATGCCGAGGAAGTGCTGAATAGTTCGTGGTCCTTCTGGGTTGAATTCCCACATACATAGGGGTCGACGTTTGCAAGGCTGGACTCGATGAACTAGCATAACTTGCATTACCATAACCAGGCTGAAATCTCTCTCGAAGAGATCTCGGATGCGGCTCTGTAATATCGGCACATCCTTTGCTGGACCCCAGCTCAGCCCCTAGCTGATCCATGACGTTAGTTGTGGTGGAGGGCCCGAGCGAAAGGCAGGGGCGGCCACCCACTTGGCACTCCGGTGAACTGTGATATAAAACCACTCCCGCTGCCACAAACTAGACACCTCTGGGAAGGAACCCTCTGGCCATGGAGCATCAACGCTTTTTCTTATTATGGCACCTCCGCACTCTGTGTGCCGCCCCTCGATCATCTTCGGTTTCACATTGAAGGTCTTGAGCCACAGGCCAAAGTGAGGGGTAATGCGAAGGAAGGCCTCACATACGACGATGAACGACGAGATGTGAAGGAGGGAATCTGGGGCCAGATCGTGGAAATCCAGCCCATAATAGAACATGAGTCCCCTAACAATGGGATCCAGAGCGAGGCCTAGTCCTCGGAGGAAGTGAGAGACGAACACAACACTCTCGTTGGGTTCGGGAGTGGGGATGACCCGCCCTCGGGCGGGCAGCCTGTGCGAAATTTCAGCGGTCAGATATCTGGCCTCTCTCAGCTTCTTGATGTCCTCCTCTGTGACAGAGGAAGGCATCCACCGACCTTGGAGGTTGGATCCGGACATGGTTGAAAGTCCGAAGCGCCTGACCTAAGCCTGGGGTGTTGGAACTCAAGGCGGGGGAAGGATTCGATTGAGCGCGAGAGGAAAAAGGGACATGTCTTGGCATCTTTATAAAGAGGGTGAATGCCAAGCGTCCTCCTCGCGGCCGTTTTGGACTCGCCTAAATCGAGGAGTCATACCAACGGGCACGGCTGGGTTACCCACGTCCGTATTGATGAGAATCCCGTAATAAGGGGAACACGATCTCTGCTTTGACAAGATGTGTCAAGAAAACCGCCTCGCGATATGTGCGGTGCTGGTTGAGAAAAACGGTTCGAATAATGACCGGGCCATGGCGTGATGTCATGCTATCAAAACGTGTCAGCAGATTAGATTTGTGGAAATATTATTCTCTCTACAGTGGTATGTGGAACTTGTTTTGCAGAGCCGGACACTATCCTTGTGTTCAAAATCTACCATGGATTATTCGGAGGAGGAACCCGCCTTGCAATGCTGAAGACAATACTGCGCGCCGGACTCATCGTCATTGAAGCCTGGTTCAGGGGCTACTGAGGGAGTCCTGGATTAGGGGGTCTCTGGACAGCCGGACTATATCCTTTGGTCGGACTGTTGGACTATGAAGATACAAGATTGAAGACTTCGTCCCGTGTCCGGATGGGACTCTCCTTGGCGTGGAAGGCAAGCTAGGCAATACGAATATGTAGATCTCCTCCCTTGTAACAGACTCTGTGTAACCCTAGCCCCCTCCGGTGTCTATATAAACCGGAGGGTTTAGTCCATAGGACAACAGACAATCATACCATAGGCTAGCTTCTAGGGTTTAGCCTCTACGATCTCGTGGTAGATCAACTCTTGTAATACTCATATCATCAAGAACAATCAAGCAGGACATAGGGTATTACCTCCATCAAGAGGGCCCGAACCTGGGTAAACATCATGTCCCCTGCCTCCTGTTACCATCCGCCTTAGACGCACAGTTCGGGACCCCCTACCCAAGATCCGCCAGTTTTGACACCGACAGCGGGTTTTTAACCCTCGCTACTACTAAACAGTCTCTACCGTGCCCCCCGAGACATGCCATAGTAGTAGAGAGGGGTATGAACCCGCGCTACTACTAAGTTGATAGTAGTAGCGCGGGTTTATACCCCTCGCTATACTAAGTACAAGGTAGGTGAAGTCTCCATATCCTTGGTCGAATCCCTCCCCTCTCCCTCACTCTCCGCCCTCTCTCCATAGGCTCTCCCTCCCACCCGCGATTCCCTTCCTCATCCACCACCACCGCCGGCCTTGCACCTCATGCCTCCCCCAAATCCGGCGACCTCCACACCCACCACAGCCCCATCCCCCTCCTTCCTCCCCATTCTCTAATGTTGGAAGGAGAGGGAGATCCAGCAGAACGCCATCCATGGCGGCGGCCAAATCCGCCATGGACACAACCACATGTGAGTTGTTCTTCCTACTCCTCTCTCTCTCTCTCTCTCTCTTGATCTTCCAAATCGAGCAGAGCGCCATCCATGGCGTCATCTAGGGTTTCGGCTCCAACTCCGGCGGCCACCGGTGAGTTGCTGCACCTACTCCCCTCTATCTCTCTCTTCCTCTTCTAATCCTTGTCTCTTTTTTTGTAGCAGCAGCAAAGGAGAGGTGTATCACCATGGACAACTTCGTCCCCTCCAGGACCAGTAGCAGCCATGGATGGGGAGGACGATGACGCCCAGCAGAAGCAGCCGCCATGGATGGATTTTGTTAATTCTCAATTAGTTAGTGATAGCGCGGGCCCTGACCTTCACTACAACTAAGTAGTAGTAGCGCGGGTGTCAACCACTCTACTACTACTACTAGAAGTAGCAGTAGCGCGGGTACTGCCCGCGCTACTGCTAAAAGTTAGCTGTAGCGTCCTAGCAGTAGCGCAGGCCCCCGCGCTACTGCTAGGAAATTACTCGCGCTACTATTAGGGTTTTCCCTAGTAGTGTATAAGCAATCATGCATATAAGAGATCAAAGAAGACTCAAATAACTTTTATGGATATCATAAACTCAAAGTTCGTCGGATCCCAACAAACACACCGCAAAAGAATTACATCATATGGATCTTCAAGAGACCATTGTATTGAGAATCAAACAAGAGAGAGGAATCCATCTAGCTACTAACTATGGACCCAAAGGTCTACAAAGAACTACTCACACATCATCGGAGAGGCACCAATGGACATGATGAACCCCTCCATGATGGTGTCTAGATTGGATATGGTGTTTTTGGAACTTGCGGCAGCTACAATTGATTTTTGTCGACTCCTCTAGGGTTTATGGAATATTAGGGTATTTTTAGAGTAAAGAGGCGGCCCGGGGGGCACCCGAGGTGGGCACAACCCACCAGGAGCGCCCTGGTGGGTTGTGCTCCCCTCGGAGCACCCCCAGGCGCTTCTCCAGCCCATTGGATGTCTTCTGGTCCAAAAAAAATCCACAAAAAGTTTCGCTGCATTTGGACTCCATTTGGTATTGATTTCCTGCGATGTAAAAAAACATGCAAAAACAACAACTGCGCTTGGCACTATGTCAATAGGTTAGTACCAAAAATGATATAAAATGACTATAAAATGATTATAAAACATCCAAGAATGATAATATACACAGCATGGAACAATAAAAAATTATAGACATGTTGGAGACGTATCAATGTAGAAGCCCTCCGTGATCGATCCCCCCTCCGCCAAAGTGCCGGAAAAGGCCTCCAGATGGGATGTCACAAGAACAGAAACTTGTGGCGGTGGAAAAAGTGTTTTGGGTGGCTCTTTGTTGGTTTCCCGATTTTAGAGAATTTATAGAGTCAGAATTAGGTCAAACGGAGCAAATGTGGGTCCATAAGGAACCATGCAGCTCCCTGGTGGCTTGTGGCCACCTCCTTCACCTTCTGAATTCCTCCCAGAGCTTCTAGGGTCTCTTATGTTCAGAAAAAAATCATCAAAAATTTTCATGGCCTTTGAACTTCATTTGGTACTGATTTCCCGGAAAACCAAAAACAAGCAAAAAACAACACTTGTCACTTGGCACTAAGTTAATAGGTTAGCCCCAAAAAATGTATACAGTGACATATAACTGCATATAAAACATCCAAGATTGATACTATAATAGGATGGAACAATAAAAGAGTATAGATACGTTGAAGACATATCAATGTATTTCATCTATATCATTTTGTGCGCTCCACCAAGTTGTATGTGGCATGTAAGAGTGACCCATGATCCTAATCGATTGTGCATTTGCATTCAAACGCAAATTCTAAATAATGCACAAATCTAGGGGGGGTCTCTTGGTTATCACACACTTCTCAAAGCGACGATGTTATTCACTGATTATATCCAATGTCGAAGTTTTGATCTATATGTTGTCGTCAATTACCAAAAAGGGGGAGATTGAAAGTGCATCTAATCCTCGGGTGGTTTTGGTAATTAATAACAACATATATGTCATTGAACTAATGCCTATTCAAAGATAATTTCAGGAAAGTCAATGTTGGCTTGGCAAGGACATATGATTGTGGACCCCTCAAAATGCTAAGGACATACACTGGCAAAAGCTTCATGACTCTAAATTCTTGGTTGAGTGATCAAAGGTCACATTGAGTCCATAGGAAAGCAAATACTATTAAAAGGGGATAAGGTTTTGGTCATGATAATTTTCTCAAGTGCTTGAAGATATTGCTTCAAAACCCTCAACCACTTTCTCCATATCCAATCTGTCCAATACCCTAAGTTCAATCTCGGTCCCACTGAAACCTATCCATCCGGACCCACCGGGATACATTAGACAGAGCCATAAGCCAAACCCTAGAAACTCAGTTCTATTGAGATGACATTTGGTCCCACCAAAGTGTAGTGACCAAGTTTCTGTAACCCATTGCTTTCACTTTGGAACTACCGAGTTGAAACGATCGGAATTAACGAGATGAGGAATCTTCTTAGGTCATCACATATGGTCTCACTGAGTGGATTCATCCGGTCTCACCGAAATGTCTAACGTTCAAATCTTTTACACTGTTCGATCCCACTGAGATTTAATTTCGGTGTCATCGAGTTATGCATAAAATTTGTAATGACTAGATCTTTGGTCATGGCTATATATACCCCTCCACCACCACTCACTCACAAAGAGAGCAACCAGGACAAAACTACACTTCCCATATCCATTTTCTGAGAGAGAACCACCTACACTTGTGTTGAGATCGAGGGATTCCAATCCGACATTTGAACCTTGATTTCTAGCCTCTCCAAGTTGCTTTCCACTCTAATCCTTCTCCTGCCCCAATCCAAATCCGTGAGAGAGTGATTGAGTGTCGAGGAGACTATCTTTTAAAGCACAAGGGCAATGAGTTCATCATTAACAACAACATCTATTACCTTTTTTTAGAACCGGGCTTTACCCCTTTCCATTGCAAAGGACGAAAATACAACCAGTTCTAACAAAAGAGTTAGGAGAAGGGAAAGAGGTAGAGCGAGTTCCAGCACTACCAGGAAACCCACCACACCCGCTCGCCATCGAAACGGGTGCTATGGGGCAAAAACCTGAGTAGCACATAATAAGGTCTAGCCTAATACATTTCTCAGAAGATCAAACTAGAACATGTACAGTCTTTTGAAAGCCGAAGAGAGTCACCTCCTCCGGGGGCAGAAGCAAAAGGAGGTAGACGCTTTGTTGTGGCAGTCATCTTCACCGAAAACGCCCCGAAAGCCTCAGACACCTTGGATCAGTTGTTTGGTAGCGTCACACATCTTCATCAACTGCATCGTACTAGCCCTGATCATCTCTGCTCCTGTTCGAAGCTCCCTGGCGGCGTCCCCTTGTTGCAAGCCTGTCCAATAAAGCAGAAAAGAGCATAGAGAAAA